>NW_025975507.1:0-7903 GCF_021869965.1 Rhincodon typus
GGCCAAGCAGCATCATAGGAGCGATGCTGCTTGGCCTGCTGTGTTCATCCAGCCCTGCACCTTGTTGTCTCGGATTCTCCAGCATCTGCAGATCCTACTATCTCTGATTCAAGAACAGTCAGTACCTGGTTTGTGCTTGCTGTCAATCTGGGTCTAAATTGGGGGATTCTGCATTTTTTTTTAAATCCTAAACTTTTGCAATGGTTGCAGAACTTTTTTTGGGTGGGCAGCTGATTTCCAGCCTGCTACCTGGTGATGTGTGACAAAATAAAATGCAAAGAGATGAACTTGGGAAAGATTAATGAAAGAATTATGAATAGCAATTGAAAACAAATTATAATTGAAAAGTGTAGACGAACAGACACAGCTTAGTCTCTAAATACACGAATCTATAAAGGAGACGGAGCAAGGTGAAAAAGTAAACATTAAACATATTGGTTGCTAAGTTTTATAAATAGAAAAAGGTAATATGTAAGCAGAGAGATCATTCTAGAACCATCTGAATCACTAGTCAGGCCTCAGCTGGAGTATTGTGGACAAGTCTAGGCATCACACTTAAGGAGAAACGCAAAGGCCCGAGGGAAGAAAAGAGATTTAACAGGATGAGGGGCTTCAGTCATGGGAAACAGTTGGATATGTTAGGATTGTTCTCCTTAGAGCAAGGAAAGTTGATTGGTGACCCTGGGTTTTCCCAAGAAGAGTGGCTTTGAGAATGGAAAGAGAGAAATATTACTCCATTTGGAGTATCCAGCATCTCCACACAGGCAAGTCAACAACCAGACTGTAGATTTAAAATAACTGATGGAAGATCTTGTACAGAGTTGAGAACTTTTCCAGTTATCAGGATCTGAACATTCTGAAAAACTGATGGAAGTTGATTCCATGAATAATTCTGAAATGGAGTTGGGCACGTACTTGAGGATGAGGGATTTGCAATACTGACAAAAACAGAGGTATGAGACTAAGCATAACACTGTGGGTCTGGGTGATACGAGTTGCAAGTTTCTCCAGCAATTTCTGGTTTTGGCTCAGAGCTAGGAAGGCGTGACAAATAGCTTCCTTACATACTATCCACAAATTGCTACAACTATGTACATAAGTCAATAAACCATCTCTCAGAACATGCCCCAAATTACAGGCACCGTGTATAATTAAACTTTGCATAAGTTTGTTTGCACCATGAACGCCTCAAGAATTATTTAAAAGGCTTTGTTCAAAAGATTTTCTTACTTTTAGAGTTGCTTCAACATCTATTTAGTCATTAGGTGGCTAGCACGCTCCAACTTCAACGTACATGACAGGTGCTAGCATTTCTTGCAAGTCACATTAGCAATGCTGTAGAACCTCAGGTCCCAGCTTCACTATTGGCAACATGACTTTTGTGGCTCAACTTTTTGACCTAAAGACCAACGCTATTAAGCATTGAAACACCAGGAACCTGCAAAAAAAAAGACCCAGTCATATAGCAAATTGGTAGGTAAGAAGGCCTAAGAAGTACTAAAGAATTCAACAAGGTCAGGACAGCATTTACATGGATGATCAAAAACTTGGGCTTTAAGGGAGGAACAGGACTTTGGAATTCAAATTCTTGCAAAAAACAATGGAAGGACGCGAAGGCTGGAATTCAGACGAGAGTCAGAATGAAGGGCCTGAAAGGGCCATCAAGTCTGGAGGAGAATACAGTCTTATTCTGAAGCAAAGGTATGTACGTTTTTGAAGATGAGGATATTAAAATCTGATGCGATGGGTTAATGAGCAGATACATTACAAGAAATGGGGATGTCACCTTTTGGACAAGTTCAAGCTGCTTGTTTGAATACTGAAGACTCGAGATTTAACAAATGCCACATCACAGGTACACAGGGTGGTGAAGGCAGCGTTTGACACGCTTGCCTTCAGACAGAGTACTGAGTACAGGAGTTAGACGCCACGTTTTAGCTCTACAAGACATTTGGATTACTGTGTACAGTTCTGGTGGCCCTTCTACACAACGGATGTAAAATGGAAAGGAGGAAAAAAAGATTTACAAGAATGTTACCGAGACTGGAACGTTTCAGTTATAAGGATAGGCTAGAACTTTTTTTTTTTTTTACTTGCAGCATAAAAGGCTGACGGGTGACCTTATAGAGATTTATCAAATCATGAGGGGCATAGATAAGGTGAGTAACAAAGACTCTTTTCCCCAGGGTAGGAGTCCAAAACTAGACGGCATAGGTTTAAGATGGGAGGGGAAAGATTTAAAAGGGATCCAAGGGGCAACATTTTCTCTCAGAGGGTGGTATGCCTATGGAACAAGCTGCCAGAGGAAGTGGTGGAGCGGGTACAATTACAATATTTAAAAGACATTTCAACAGGCACACGGATAGGAAAGGTTTAGAGGGTTAAAACGCAGGCAAATGGGCCTAGTTCAGTTTAGGAAACCTGCTCTGCATGGACCAGTTGGGCCGAAGGACCCGTTTCCATGCTGTATGACTGACTCCACATGTGCTAATTATAACAGCTTCCTGTACACACAAGGTAGAGTTTTAAACAGGTTCTCAAGATTCCTCAGAAAAATTGCATATTTAGCAGTTCTTTTCTTCAAGAATGGACTGTTCTGCATCAGTGCAGAATATTTTTGCAACCTGATAATTCTGCTCAGAATTGAGATACTTGTTCCCTTGTTTGCCAAGTGATCTGTTTGATTCTATACAGTAATCTTAAAATACAAATCCAATTACCTTCAAATTTTACTAGTGATTTGCAATAAACCCATGTTGAAGGAAAAAAATGCTGCAAAACACAGCAAGAAAAAACTGCACTCACATCTTTAATGTGAACATATACATATAAATCACCTTCTCCCAGTTGCCTTGACAATATCTCAGAACATGACCAGTGTCTAGACCAATGAGTCAAATATAAAGGTCGCTAGGGAACACTGAAATGGTGATCATCGCAACTGAGTCCTGCCTTGCGTCAGATAACTAGAATCTTCAAAATTCAATTAATGTCACTCCTTCACCCACTTGATAATTTAATCAGACAACAAAAACACTGAACATTTCATAATACTCATCAACTGCATTAAGCAAGACATTTCTCAACTCAAGATTCCAGATGCAGCACACAGCAGTGACAGTAAATCCTCAAGTGAAAGCTTTCTATAACTGCCAGCCACAAGGAAACAAGCTGTAAGAGGTGACCTTCCAATCACCAATGAGACAGCAACATAAATAATGTTCACCTACTCATCCACATTCTCCAAAAATGAACACTAGAATTCAATAAGTTTCAATGGTATCGAAATAAGCTACTGATTTTCCCAGAACATGCATTCTTTATGAACTAAAATTCAGAATTACAAATTTTTGTACAGCGTGCACCTTGAGACCTATTATGTTACAAGCATATTATAACTGCTAAATTAAAAATGAAATGATTGATAATTTCTGAAAGGTACAACTCCCTACCTGCTCAAATTGATAACTCTCAGTGGGGTAAATTTAGCAGGAAAGGTCCTCAATTACTTTATTCTAATTCTGATTATTTAATGAAGCTAGAAACATGAAAGGTTTGAAAACTGGGCACCTTTTAACCAGGATCTCTGGGCAGCAGTTACCAACATTAATCGTAATTGCATTTTCCAATTCCTTGCTCGAATTTATCCAAATCAAAGATCACATAATAAATCCGATTTTTATAGCTCACTGCCACACATTTACCCACTGAACCACCAGGACAGAGTTTCCCACAATAGGAGTCAGCTCACAAGTGGAGTTACAAAGTTTCGGTCAGGAGCAGCAATGACTACCACATGCTTCCAGAACCACCGCCCCTCCACTAACTTCCTGCTCTGAGATCATCCTACAAGATCCTGAAATCTCATTGAAGCATCACCACATTTTTAAGCCTGGAAAGGAGAACATCGTAGGAGCAAGTTTCAGAAGCACTGTTTTATAGGATAGCAGAATTTACCCCAGAGGTTTCCTTCTTCACACTGTACACAAACTGCAGCTTCATTTGTATTTATCATAGCCACGTTAATTTTAGAGGGCAAAGTTCCACCATTGACTGAATGTGTGAGCATACTGTATTTGCAAAAATCATATTCTGGCACATTTGAAGCAGTGAGAAAACATCCTGTACCAGAATGGTCAATGTCACACCATTCGTCAAGGGTGTTAGCTATTCAGCCCTTCAAACCTGCTCTGCCAGTCAATTAGAGCAGATTTGATCTACTTCAATCTGCCAACTTCATAATTCTGTATCATTAGTCTGCAGAAACGTACAATTTCCATTTTCAACATGCTTACTGATACCAGCCAAGGGAAACCTCCATCTACACCCACCCTATCACAGCTTGTACTTTGTAAATTTCAATGAGATCACCTCAGACTTGTTTAATTGTAGAGAATAAAGGCGCATTATCCTCGATTTCTCCTTACAAGACAATCCCCATCTGGTGCATTCCGTCCATGGCAAGAATATCCCTCCTTACTTAAAGGAGACCAAAAATGTACACAATACTCCAAGTGCAGTCAAGCTAAGGCTCCATACCAGTGGCAGATTTAAACTGGAGATGCACAAGAGAAGCATGAGGGGAGCAGACAGATCTCAGGGTTATAGGTCCAGAGAGAACAGACAAAAGGAGGGATGCAAGGCAACAGGGGATTTTAATAGAAGGATAATTCTAAAATTGAGACTTCTCCAAAGCAGAAGCCAAGGCCCTTGCTGAACAGAACTTGCAGATTGCAAGCATTCTGCACAAGGTCAAGTTTCTGTAGGGTAGAAGATAAAAACCACCCAGTAGAACACAAATAGTTAAGTGTCAAAGTAACAACTGCAGGGATGATTGTTTCCACATCAGATAAATCACAATATCCATCATGAGCCCATGATGTAAGTACAGTCAAGTCATGTTACCAGTAAGGTGTATTACACCAGGTCCTGTTAAGCAACAATTATTTGCTGCAGCAGTGGAGTCAGGTCAAGTTCAGACAATGCAAATTCTGTCCAATTAACATTGCTCAGGGTTTAAATTTCTTTTACACAAAAAATTTGACTACCAGATACTACCGATTTGGTTGTATTCATATTGCTTTAACTTCTACAGTACCTATTGATTACCAGCTCTCACTGGCGCATAAAACAAACCACAGCATCTCAAGATTTTAAAACTCTTACCTGGATAAAGCCAATATGGCCACTTGAGTAATTAATGCTGTGTGCAGAATAATGGCAGATACAGACCGTATTCTGGTTATTTACCACCAGATATTGATACCTAGCGCCAACAAATTTTGATTCATGCTCCAAAATGCAGACTAAACTAACAGTTTGTCGGTTTACACCAAATGAACAAAGCATCAACTACACAGCTTTTGATTCTGGTGTCCTTCTTACAGTTCAAGTATCTAAGAGTCTGGTCTCCACCGCAAAGGACACGTTTGCATAATACCAACTTAATATTGTGGTAAAAAAGACAGACAGTTTCAGTACCCAGGAAAGAAGCTTGATCAAGCCAACATGAGCGATCACTGCAAAACCGCTCACTCCGACTAAAGCAAGAGGTGAACTACGCTAAAATCCCTCAGCAACAAAGCAAAAAATATATCTAGCTTGAAGATGCCAGAAACACTTGTAACCTGAAGCAAAAATTCAGGTAAAATGTTCTGCATTTATAATAATTGTGCTCAATTTACACTACAGATTACTAATTCAGGTAGAATGAAAGACCACACCCAACTATAATCACCATTGGTTTAGCATTGTGCAGTTTTGTTCAGCAATATAATTACCTTAAGCAACAATTGCCAGCCAAAATGTAAGTTTAGTCAGAACATGCTGTAAAGATTAGCCATACCATGGATTTCTTTCACTCTTCACATCAATGGGGTTGGTGTGTGCAAGCACATGAGAAAGTGTGCGCGCGTAGCGGAGGCAAGAACAGAAGCTTCTTGCCCCAGACACACAAACTGCAAACGACTTCACATTATTTAGTATCAAGCTTTTATGACAATTGTGCACTTCATTACATTATTGAAAATGTCTCATTTGTTGGATTATAGGCTGAGTTTGCAATGTTAACGCCTCTTTCCCATCATTGTATAGCTTAACACGTGGCCCTTCTGCAACCCAATAGCAAAAGTACTGCAGGAGATTGGTGCAGCAGAAAGATCAAATTCAATAAGGAAATATAATCATCCTGCAATTAAAGAGGAGCTTTCATAGCAAAAACTGTTAAGAACAAAATTAAGTTCCCCTTAATCTGCATCGAGATGTAGTGAAAGAGGTTAGGACCATCAATTCTGCAGCCCATCGTTCCACAAAATAAACGCAACGCACTGCTTAACTGACCAGCTTTAAAAACAAGCAATGTTCAATTTCTGAGAGGACTTGATAGATGAGAGGCTGAGGCATCTTTTTCCCCCTGGCTAACAGTCTGAATCAGGGTCTTAATTCGAGGATAAGATTTTGATAGTTTAGTATGGAGATGGGGGCAAAAGATTCTTCACTCAGAAGATTGGTGAACTATTGGAATTCTCTACTCCGCGAGCTCGGTCTTTGACTTTATTCAAGAGATCATTAGATTTCTGGGTAAGGAGGAAACTAAGGGGGATAAAGCAGGAAAGTGAAAGTTAATATAGAGCCTCTGCCGCAATCTTACTGAATGGCACAGCAGACTCAAGGGGCTGTATGACCCACTTCTCTGACTTAGATTCTTGACATAACAACCCACTGGTGTGGGCAATGGAAAATGAACTGGGAACAAAAAACAATCAAGCTCCCAGTCCTGAAGTTCTGCCCTTCTAATAATTAGTTGTATTTATACAGCATCTCAAGGTGCTTTGCGGGGGTATTTAAAGCAAAGTTTGACAACATGTCAGGCATTGTAATATTAGGGAAGGCTACCAAAAGCTTAAGGAGGAAGGAGGTAGAGATCTGGGGCATGTACTTCAGGACTTAGGTCCTAAACAACTGCACCAATTGTGCAGCAATTATAATTGAGAAAGCAAGAGCTGCATGAGCAGGGCACAGAAATCTTAGAGGATAATGGACAGGCAAGGACATGGAGTGATTTGAAAGGAAAGATCAGAATTTAAAATAGTCAGGAACTAACATAATAGCTTTGCGAGCACAGGGGCGATGGGATGAATATGGCTTAAGAACAGAGTTTTGGATAACAAATTTATCAAAGTAGGGTTCAGAGACAGTAGGAACTGCAGATGCTGGAGAATCTGAGATAACAAGGTGTAGAGCTGGATGAACACAGAGGGTCTAGGCCTTCCCGCTCCTCTGATGCTGCTTGGCCTGCTGTGTTCATCCAGCTCTACACCTTGTTATCAAAGTAGGGTAGTCAGTTCTTAATCACTCGTAGGATGTGGGCATCAGCCAAGATTTTTTACCTGTTTTACTGGCCTGGAGAAGGTGGGAGTGAGCATTTGGTGGATACACTTAGTGCCGTAAGAATGGAGTTCCAGGATTCTGACCCAGAAACAATGAAAGAATGGCAATACATCTCCAAGCCAGGACAGAGTGATTTGAAGGAGAACATGTAGGTGATCGGTTCAGATGCATCTACTGCCTTTACCCTTCCAGGTGGCAGAGGTCACAGGTTTGAAAGATGCTGGAGGCTTGATGAGTTACTGCAATGCATTTTGCAGGTAGTGCACACTTACCACTGTTTGGGACTTGTTTAAAAGTAACAAAGGAATGGATAAGCATTTCCAGACATAGTAGGGACTGCAGATGCTGGAGAATCTGAGATAACAAGGTGTAGAGCTGGATGAACACAGCTTGCATTTCCAGGCTGCTTCATATGGAAAGGAGTGGCAGCAGACAATTCTAGCAGGAAATGGCAGGGAGGAGAAGGAAAGGGAGACAAGAGATGGGGAAGTGGGCTGAAAATTGGGGAAACGGG
>NW_025975508.1:0-7903 GCF_021869965.1 Rhincodon typus
ACACACACACACACACACACACACACACACAGCCACAGACACACACCCACACACAGAGGCACTGATGCAGAAACACACACAGACACACACCCACACATACAGAAACACTCACACACAGACACTCACACACACACACAGATACCATCACACACAGACACCCATACACACACACACAGAAGCACAAACACACACACATGCAGACACACATGCATAGACACACACACACACAGACGTACACAAACACACACACACACACACGCATAGACACACGCACTCACAAACACAGACACACAAACACACGCACAGGCACACAAACACACAGACACACACACCCATACACAGACACACATGCCCACATACAAAGAACAAAGAACAAAGAAAATTATAGCACAGGAACAGGCCCTTCGGCCCTCCAAGCCTGCACCGATCCAGATCCTCTATCTAAACCTGTCGCCTATTTTCCAAGGATCTGTATCCCTCTGCTCCCTGCTTATTCATGTATTTGTCTAGATACATCTTAAATGACACTATCGTGCCTGCCTCTACCGCCTCCACTGGCAATGCATTCCAGGCACCCACCACCCTCTGCGTAAAAAACTTTCCACGCATATCTCCCTTAAACTTTTCCCCTCTCACCTTGAAATCGTGACCCCTAGTAATTGAATCCCCCACTTTGGGAAAAAGCTTCTTGCTATCCACCCTTTCTATATCTCTCATAATTTTGTAGACCTCAATCAGGTCTCTCCTCAACCTCCGTCTTTCTAATGTAAGTAATCCTAAACTACTCAACCTCTCTTCATAGCTAGTGTCCTCCATACCAGGCAACATCCTGGTGAACCTCCTCTGCACCGTCTCCAAAGCATCCACATCCTATTGGCAATGTGGCGACCAGAACTGTACACAGTATTCCAAATGTGGTCGAATCAAAGTCCTATACAACTGTTAACATGACCTGCCAACTCTTGTACTCAATACCCCATCTGATGAATGAAAGCATGCTGTATGCCTTCTTGACCACTCTATCCACCGGCGTTGCCACCTTCAGGTTACAATGGTCCTGAAAACCCAGATCTCTCTGTGCATACACAGGCACACAGACACAGACACACACACAGACACGCATGCACACAAACAGACACACAAACACACACATAGACACACACACACATAGACACACACAAACACAGACATGCACGTACACACACAGACACAAAGACACACACACAAACACACACACACAGACACACACACAGACACACACACACAAACACACACACACACACACAATCACACACACAGACACACACACACACACACAGACACACACACACTCACACAAACACACACACACACACAGACACACAAACACACACACACACATACACTCACACACATGCACACACACAATCACAGACACACACCCACACACAGAGACACAGGTGCACAAACACACACAGACACACACCCACACATACAGATACACACACAGACAAACACACCCACAGGCACAGACACACAGACACACACAGACACAAATACCCACACATAGACACACACACGCATGCAGACACACACACACAAACACTCATACACTCACCCACACCCACACACACACAGGTACACATATACTTAGACACACAGACACAGACACACAAACAAACGCGCACACAGAGACACAGAGACACATGAAGGCACAGAGACACATGCACGCACACAGACATGCACATACTTACTCAGACACACACAGATAAACTCACAGACACGCACCCACACACACCCACACGCACCCACACACACACGCACACACATGCACATTGACACACAGGCACATACACAGACATACACATACACACAAAAACACACACAGACACACACATGCACAGACATACACACGCACAGACACAGAAACACAATCACAGACGCACACACACTCACAGGCACAGGCACGCACAGGCACACCGACAGACACACGGACACACACAAATATATACACAGACCGACAGAAATGTATAGATACTTCCAGGTGAAAGCAAGATCTACTTGCGCTTTTTCCAATGTAGCCCACTGTATTCTCTGTTAGCGAAGGTCTTCTTTACATTCAGGAGATGGATCACAGACTGGATGACCGGTTCAAAGGTTATCTACTTTCTGTCTTGAAAAACGATCCAGAACCTGAGGTCACCTGCCAATGTCTTCTCACGACAATACTTCTGTTGTAGGCTGGCTGCAGTATTTCTGTGAACCTTAGCACCAGATCAAAGAAGAACATTATATTTGCTGTTTGGGTGCTGGACTGTTAATCCAGAAACCAGCTCTGGGGACCCAGGTTGGAATCCTGTCAAGGCAGACGATGAAATTTGAATTCAATTAAGAAAAAACAGTGTGGAGTTAAGAATTTAATGGTAACCATGAAACCATTGTCGAATTTTCGGAAAACCCATCTGGTTCAGTATTTTCCTTTAGCGAAGGAAACTGCCATTCTTACCTGGTCTGGCCTATATGTGACTCCAGACCCACATTTATGCAGTTGATGCTTAACTGCCCTCTGGGCAATTAGGGGTTAGCAATAAATGCTGGCCTACCCAGCAACGCTCATCCCATGAATGAAATTTAAAAAAAAAGCTTGTTTAAATACCCTCGGGTCTGTCACTCAAAGGCACCCCTCTCCACCCAAACCCCAGCTCATTCAATCAGCTGCCAACTGCCTTTACCTGGCGCCCACCTCTCCCAGGTATGAAGGACATGAACAATCACAGTAGGAAATCATGCAGTATGGAAAATTGGGTCCAATTTGCCCGAACGGAAACAAATTTCCTAAACTGATGTAGTTCCATTTGTCAGCATTTGTTCCATGATCCTCTAAACCCTTCTTCATATCACCATACAGATGCCTTCTAAATGTTGTCATTGTACCTGCCCATGTCCTCAGAACATTATCTGGGTCTCCAGATTAACAGTCCCAATGATAATCGCTGGAATGTTAATCCAGAGACCCAGATAATGTTCTGGGGACCCGGGTCGAATCCCGCCACAGCAGATGGTGGAATTTGAATTCAATAAAAATATCTGGAATTAAGAGTCTAATGATGACTGTGAATCCATTGCCGATTGTTGGGGAAAAACCCATCTGGTTCACTAATGTCCTTTAGGGAAGAAAGCTACCATCCTTACCTGGTCTGGCCTACATGTGACTCCAGCCCACTGCAATGTGGTTGACTCTGAACTGCCCTCTGGTCAATTAGGGATGGGAAGTAAATGCTGCCTGGCCAGAGACACCCTTATTGTACAAATGAATAAAGGAGATTAAAAAAAATCAAACGGCTTTACTTTCTAAAAAAAAGACAACAGATACATGAGTGGGTGGAGCCATGGGAAATATGGGGTTAAGGAGATAGGGTGGAGTCTGCGTGGAATGCTCTTCAGGGGTGCATGGCTTCTTCCTGCCAAGTCAGGATCCTATAGATTATGGCCTATTATTGTCCATTATCTGATCATGCAGTCACATGATTGACCTAATTGAATGTGCATGCAAAGTGGGATGAAAACAAACATATCTTATTTCATAACCTGGACCCCAGAGGTTTCATTCACACCGGGGCAATAAAATCTTTGTGGGGTTGAGTGATTCTGCCCCAGCAGGACCATTTTTTAAAGACGTTGCATTTCTCAAACTGGACTCGTTCCACAATTTTACCATTGCCAGGGTAACAAATGGAACAATGTTTCATGTGCACCCAGGTCTCGAAATCTAGTTCTTCACCCAAATGCGGCAGTTCGTCGGGAAAAGTAAGAATTAATTCCGGTGACGCTTTCACGCAAAGATTCAAAAGTCGACACAATGTCAAGGATCTTGTTTTATGAGTTGAACAAACGACTGAAGCTCCCTTTGGATAACTGGTCTCATTTAATTGTTTTACGCAAACAGAACAAATCGAGACCAAAACAGACCAGTGTCTGAACACTGAATCCTCAGATTAAAATATTAATGATTTGCCTATTGAACTATTTCAACATAGACCGTCATCAAATTCCTACAGTGTGGAAACAAGCCCTTCAGCTCAACGAGTCCACACTGACCTTCAGAGCATCCAACCCAAACCCGTCCTCCTATAACCCATCTAATGTACACATCCCTGAATACTATGGGCAATTAAGCATGGCCAATTCACCTAGCCTGCACATCTTTGGACTGTGGGAGGGAACTCATGCAGACACAAGGAGAATGTGAAAACTCCACACAGGCAGTAGCCTGAGAGTGGAATTGAACCCAGGTCCCTGGCGCTGTGAGGTAGCACTGTTAGCCACTGAGCCATCATGCTGGACTTTTCAGTTTCAATGCATTTTTTAAATCATTTTAAAATCATTTTTAAAAGTGCCCATTTTTGTTTGTTGTCCTCTTTGAACCTCTTGCACATGTACAGTTCGACAGGTTGGGTTTTGCATCCTCTCATAAATCTTTCACTTTCCCCAATTATCTGCTTCTTAGGAGTGGAGTGTGTTCTGAAGGTGAATTTTTAGATAGGGATTTACATTGAGATCTCAACATTTTGGAAGTTTTGTTTAGTTTCACGAGATCTTCCATTGCAATATTGGAATGCAAGGCTACCAGCTCGTATTGATGGTTGTGGAAACTGGCAACAAATTTGAACAGACTTTCTTGGAAAGGGGCTCAGGGGTTCCACGCACATTTGAAAGCCAGAAATCTCAGTGGGAACTGAGATAGAACACAGAAATAGCCGGTGGGCACATTTTGTCCACGCCGATGAAGAGACACCCAGATGTCCTTTCTAATCACATCTTCCTGCACAAGGCACGTACACATAACTCTGCAGGTTGTAACACTTAATGTGCACGTCCAGGTATTTTTTGCAAGAGTGTGGGGTCTCTGCCACAAGCACGAATTCAGGCAGCAAATTCCAGACACCTACAACCCTATGCATGGAATAAAATTTTCTTCTCAAGTGCCTCTGAACATGCTGCCACTTAGCTTGAATCCGTGGCCTCTGGTTCTTGAACTCTCTACTCCATCTCTACCCCTGTCAGCCTATATCCCCAAAGATAAACAACTCAAGCTCCGCAATCTCTCCTCCTAGCACAATTCTCCAACCTTGGCAACATTCTAGTAAGTCCTCCCTGTTTGGTCTCCAGTGCAGTTACCTCATTCCCATAACTGGTGACCAGAACCGCACACAATACTCCAGTGTGGTCACAACGGGGGTTCACCATTAGATCTCTATTTTTGCATTCTATCTTCCGCCAATGAAAGAGAGCATTCCATATGCCTTCTTTACAGCCTTATTG
Organism: Rhincodon typus; assembly: GCF_021869965.1. NCBI lineage: Eukaryota > Metazoa > Chordata > Chondrichthyes > Orectolobiformes > Rhincodontidae > Rhincodon > Rhincodon typus. The sequence continues at coordinate 5,302 of NW_025975508.1, forward strand.
ATGAGTAATGCTACTTTGAGGGTCTTGTCCCCTTGCTTACCAAGATCTCTCACTTCATCTATACTTCCCAGTATATTCCAGTCTATTGCGTATTCCCTTCCTGTTTGACATGCCTAGGTGCATTGTCTTGCATTCATCTGAGCTAAACTGTATCTGGCACTTTCCTGCTCACTCCACCAACCCATGTATATCATTTGGAGCTCTACACTATCCACGACACAGTCAATTTTTGCGTCCTCTGTGCATTTCCCAGCTGTGCACCATGTTCAAGTCCAAATCATTAATGTAGCGGTAGGAGTCCCAACACCGAACCTTGTGAAACACTACTTGAAACAGAAAGGCAGCCATTTACCACTACCCTTTGGCAAGCCAGATTTGGATCCAATTCTACCCTGCATCCCACTGGCTTTTACATTTTTTTTAACTGCTTGACATGTAGGACCCTGTCAAATGGTTTACTAAAATCCATGCAGACAACATCGACTTCACTGCACAAAAACAAAGTTGCTGGAAAAGCTGAGCAGGTCTGGTAGCATCTGTGACGGAAAAAAAAAAACAGTGTTAACGTTTGGGTCCGGTGACCCTTCCTCCACTGCACTGCACTCACTGCTCCTCCTTTTCACTTCCTCAAAACAATCAATTCAATTTTTAATGCATGACCTTCCCTTAACAATTAAACCTGATTAAAGCATACCTTTCTCGGTGACAGTTAATCTAAACTGTCAGGAATGATTCTGATAACTTAACCACCACCAAACTAAAATTATTTGGCCTATAATTACTTGCATTTCCTTTGTCAACTTTTTTAAACAAGAGAACCACATTTGCATTGATCCAGTCCTCCAGCACCTCACCTGTGCTTATTGAAGATTGGAAAACAATTCCTATTCTTCTATTTCCTCCCTGACCTCCTTCAGCATCCAAGGGAACAAACCATTCAAACCTAGTGACTTATGGCGGTAATTTTCCAAAATTCGCTGGACTCCGGGGCAGTCCCAGCAGATTGGAAAACAGCAAGTGTGACGCCACTGTTTAAAAAGGGGAAGTAGACAAAAGATGGGGAACTATAGACCGGTTAGCTTAACCTCTGTAGTGGGGAAGATGCTAGAGTCTATTATCAAGGAAGAAATAGCAAGGCATCTTGATAGAAATTGGGCAGATGCAGCATGGGTTCATGAAGGGCAGGTCATGCTTGACAAATCTTTTGGAATTCTATGAAGACATTACGAGCGAGGTGGACAATGGGGACCCAGTGGATGTGGTGTACCTAGACTTCCAAAAGGCCTTTTACAAGGTGCCGCACAAGAGGCTACTGCATAAGACAAGGATGCATTGCATTATGGGTAAAGTATTAGCATGGATAGAGGATTGGTTGACTAACAGGAAGCAAAGAGTGGGGATAAACGAGTGCTATTCTAGCTGGCAGTCAGTGACTAGTGGTGTGCCTCAGGGATCGGTGTTGGGACCGCAATTATTTACAATTTATATAGATGATTTGGAGTTGGGGACCACGTGTAGGGTGTCAAAGTTTGCAGATGACACTACGATCAGTGGCAAAGCAAAGTGTGCAGAGGACTGTGAAACTTTGCAGAGGAACATAGATACATTGAGTGAGTGGGCAAAGGTCTGGCAGATGGAATACAATGTAAATAAATATGAAGTCATACATTTTGGTAGGAGTAATAGTAAAAAGGATTATTACTTGAATGGTAAAACGTTGCAGCATGCTGCTATGCAGAGGGACCTGGGTGTCCTTGTGCATGAATCACAGAAGGTAGATCTGCAGGTACAACAAGTAATTAGGAAGGCAAATGGAATTTTGTCCTTCATTGCTAAAGGGATTGAAATAAAAAGCAGAGAGGTTATGTTGCAGCTGTACAAGGTGCTGGTGAGGCCACACCTGGAGTACTGTGTGCAGTTTTGGTCTCCTTACTTGAGAAGGATGTACTGGCACTGGAGGGGGTGCAAAGGAGGTTCACTAGGTTGATTCCGGAGTTGAGGGGGTTGGCTTATGAGGAGAGACTGAGTAGATTGGGATTATATTCATTGGAATTCAGAAGATTGAGGGGGGATCTTATAGAAACATATAAAATTATGAAGGGAATATATAAAATAGAAGCAGAGAGGATGTTTCCACTGGCAGGTGAAGCTAGGACAAGAGGACATAGCCTCAAGATTAGAGGGAGCAGATTTAGGACTGAACTGAGAAGGAATTTTTTCACCCAGAGGGTTGTTAATCTATGGAATTCCTTGCCCAGTGAAGTAGTTGACGCTACTTCAGTAAATGTTTTTAAAAAAATGGTAGATTTTTTTTGAACAATAAAGGAATGAAGGGATACGGTGAGAACGTGGGTAAGTGGATCTGAGTCCAGGAAAGGATCAGCCATGATCTTATTGAATGGCGGAGCAGGCTCAAAGGGCCAGATGGCCTACTCCTGCTCCTAGTTCTTATGTTCTTATGTTCTTATGACATTCTGATTCTTGTACTTAATTCCCCAAACAATAAAGGCAAGCATGCCAAGCACCTTCTTTACCACCCTATCTACTTGCGTGGTCAATTTCACGGAGCTAAAGACTTGAACCCCAAGATCCCTCTGTACAT
>NW_025975509.1:0-1803 GCF_021869965.1 Rhincodon typus
CGCTGAAATAAGCATTTTAATCCAATCAGCATCAAAAGTTGTGTCATTTGGCGAAGTTGAGATTTTGTTCTTCTGAAGTGCTTACTTCATGAAATAAGTATGTCATTCAAACCAAAATCAAAAACTAACTCATTTGGTGAAATGAGATATTGCTCTTTTGAAGTGCTTGTCTGAGTGAAATAAGCATGTCAGTCAAAACAGCATCAAAAATTAAGTCAGACGGTGAAGTTGAGATTTTTGACTTCTGAAGTGCTTATCTCTCTCAAATAATCATGTTAGTCAAACCAACATCAAAACTTGAGTCATTTGGTGAAGTTGAGATTTCAGTCTTCACATATGCTTATCTCGCTGAAATAAGCATTTTACTCAAATCAGCAAAAAAATTTGAGTGTCTTGATGAAATTGTGATTTTGATCTTCTGAAATGCTTATCTCGCTGAAATAAGCACGTTAGTCAAAACAACATCAAAAGTTGAGTCATTAGGTGAAGTTGAGATTGTCACCTTCTGAAGTTCTCACCTCATGAAATAAGCATGTCATTCAAGCCAACATCAAAAACTAACATTTTTGGTGAAGTGAGATATTGTTCTTCTGAAGTGCTTATCCACGCGAAATAAGCATGGTAGTCAAAACAACAACAAAAATTATGTCAGATGGTGAAGATGAGATTTTTGATTTCGGAAGTGCTTATCTGACTGAAATAAGCATTTTAGTCCAACCAACGACCAAAGTTAGGTCCTTTGGTGAAGTTGAGATTTTTGACTTCAGAAGTGCTCATCTCACTCAAATGATCATGCTCGTCAAACAAACGTCAAAACTTGACTCATTTGGTGAAGTTCAGATTTTGGTCTTCTGAAGTGCTTTATCTCACTGGAATAAGCATGCTAATCAAAACAGCATCAAAACTTGAGTCACTTGGTGATGTTCAGATTTTGGTCTTCTGAAGTGCTTATCTGACTCAAACACGCATGTTAGTCAAAAGAGCATCAACATTGAAGTCATTTGGTGAAGTTGAGTTTTTTGGTCTTCTGAAGTGCTTATCACACTGAAATAAACATTTTAGTCAAATAAGCATCAAATGTTAGGGTGTTGGTGACGTTGAGATTTTAGTCTTATGAAGTGCTGAACTCCCTGAAATAATCATGTTAGTAAAACGAACATTAAAAAGTTGTGTCATTTGATGAAGTCAGATTTTAATCTTCTGAAGAGCTTAACTCTCAGAAATAAGCATTTTTGTCTGACCAGAATCAAAAATCAAGTGATTTGGTGATGACCAGCTTTTTGTCATCTGAGGTGCTTAACTCGCTGAAATAAGCATTTTAATTTAACCAGCATCAAAAGTTAGGTCATCTGGTGAAGGTGAGATTTTAGTCATCTGATATGCTTATCTCGCTGAAATAAGCATGTTATTCAAAACAACATCAAAAGTTGAGTCATTTGGTGAAGTTGAGATTTTTGACTTCTGAAGTGGTTATATCACTCAAATAAGCATGTTAGTCAACACAACATTAAAACCAGAGTCATTTGTTGAAGTTCAGATTTTAGTCTTCTCAAGTGCTTAACTCACTGAAATAAACATTTTAGTCTAACCAGCATCAAAAATCAAGTCACTTGATGAAGTTGAGATTTTTGACGTCTGTAGTGCTCATCTCAATGAAATAAGCATTTTAGTCTAACCAGCATCAAAAGTTATGTCCTTTGGTGAAGTTGAGATTTTAGTCATCTTGTATGCTTATCTCGCTGAAATAAGCACGTTCGTCAAAACAACGTCAAAAGTTGAGTCATTTGGTGAAGTTGACATTTT
>NW_025975509.1:1813-7902 GCF_021869965.1 Rhincodon typus
AGTTATGTCATTTGGAGAGGTTGAGATTTTAGCCTTCTGAAGTGCTTTACTCGTTAAAATAAGCATGTTATTCAAAACAACATCAAAAGTTGACTCATTTGGTTCAGTTGAGATTTTGATCTTCTGAAGTGGTTGCCTCATGAAATAGGCATGTCATTCAAACCAACATCAAAAACTAAATCATTTGATGAAGTGAGATATTGGTTTTCTGAAGTGCTTATCTGAGAGAAATAAGCATGTTAGTCAAAACAAAATCAAAAATTGAGTCATTTGGTGCGGTTCAGATGTTAGTCTTCTCTATTGCTTAACTCGCTGAAATAAGTATTTGAATCCAAACAGCATCAAAAATTAAGTCATTTGTTGAAGTTGAGATTTTTGCCTTCAGAACTGCTCATCTCACTCGAATATGCATGATTTTCAAAACAACATCAAAAGTTGAGTCATTTGGTGAATTTGAGATTTTGATCTTCTGACGTGCTTTTCTCAAAGAAATCAACATGTATTTCAAACCAACATCAAAAACCAACTATTTGGTGAAGTTGAGATATTGGTCTTCCGCTGTGATTATCTGAGTGAAATAAGCGTGTTTGTCAAAACAGCATCAATAATTCAGTCGTTTGATGAAGATGAGATTTTTGAATTCTGAAGTGCTTATCACACTCAAATAAGCATGTTAGTCAAAAAAACATCGAAACTTGAGTCATTTTGTAAAGTTCAGATTTTGGAATTCTGAAGTGCTTAACTCGCGAGAAAGATGCATTTTAATCCAACCAGCATCAAAAGTTGAATCATTTGGTGAAGTTGAGATTTTAGCTTTGTGAAGTGCTTAACTTGCTGAAATAAGCATGTCAGTCAAAACAACATCAAAAGTTGAGTTGTTTGGTGAAGTCGAGATTCTTTACTTCGGAAGTGCTTATTTCACTGCAGGAAGCCTGTTAGTCAATCCAACATCAAAATTTGAGTCATTTAGTGAAGTTCAGATTTTGGTCTTCTGAAGTGCTTATCTCACTGAAATGAGCATGTTGTCAAAAGAGCATAAAAATTGAGTGCCTTGTTGAAGTTGAGATTTTGATCTTCTGTTACGCTTATCTCGCTGAAATAAGCACGTTAGTCAAAACAATATCAAATGTTGTGACATTTGGTGAAGTTGGAATTTTGATCTTTTGAACTGCTTAATTCGCTGAAATAAGCATGTTATTCAAAACAACTTCCAAAGTTGGGTTATTTGGTGAAGTTGCGATTTTTGACGACTGAAGTCCTTATCGCACTCAAATAAGCATGTTCGTCAAAACAACATGAAAAATTTTGTCATTTAGTGAAGTTCAGATTTTAGACTTCTCAAGTGCTTCACTCAATGAAATAAGCATTTTAGTCTAAAAAGCATCAAAAATCAAGTCATTTGATGAAGTTGAGATTTTTGACTTCTGTAGTGCTTATCACACTAAAATAAGCATTTTTTGTCAAACCAGCATCAAAGGTTGAGTCATTTGGTGAAGTTGAGATTTTTGACTTCTGAAATTCTTCTCTCAATCAAATAAGCATGTTAGTCAAACCATCATCAAAACTACAGTCATTTGGTGGAGTTCAGGTTTTGGTGTTCTGAAGAGCTCAACTCGCTAAAATAAGCATTTTAAACCAACCAGCATCAAAAGTTGTATCATTTGGTGAAGTTCAGATTTTTGACTTCTGAAGTGCTTATCTCACTCAAATAAGCATGTTAGTCAAACCATCATCAAAACCAGAGTCATTTGTTGAAGTTCAGGTTTTGGTGTTCTGAAGACTTAACTCGCTGAAATAAGCATTTTAAACCAACCAGCATCAAAAGTTGTGTCATTTGGAGAGGTTGAGATTTTAGCGTTCTGAAGTGCTTAACTCGCTAAAATAATCATGTTTGTCAAAACAAGATCAAAAGTTGAGTCATTTGGTGAAGTTGAGATTTTGATCTTCTGAAGTGCTTGCCTCATGAAATCGGCATGTCATTCAAACCAACATCAAAAACTAAATCATTTGGTGAAGTGAGATATTGGTTTTCTGAAGTGCTTATCTGAGTGAAATAAGCATGTTCGTCAAAACAGGATCAAAAATTAATTCAGATGGTGAAGTTGAGATTTTTGAATTCTGAAGTGCCTATCTCACTGAAAGAAGCATTTTAGCCATACCAGCATCACAAGTTGAGTTTTTTGGTGAAAGTGAGATTTTAGTCTTCTGGTATGCTTATTTCACTGAAATAAAAGCGTCAGTAAAAACAACATCAAAAATTGAGTCATTTGGTGAAGTACAGATTTATGTCTATTGAAGTGCTTAACTCGCTGAAATAGGCAATTTAACCCAACCAGAATTGAAAATTAAGTCATTTGTTGAAGTTGAGACTTTTGACTTCTGAAGTGCTTATCTCACTCAAATATGCATGATTGTCAAAACAACATCAAAAATTGAGTCATTTGGTGAATTTGAGATTTTGATCTTCTGACGTGCTTTTCTCAAAGAAACCAACATGTCATTCAAACCAACATCAAAAACCAACTAATTTGGTCAAGTTGAGATATTGGTCTTCCGATTTGATTATCTGAGTGAAATAAGCGTGTTGGTCAAAACAGCATCAATAATTAAGTCGTTTGATGAAGATTAGATTTCGGAATTCTGAAGTGCTTATCTCACTGAAATAAGTATGTTAGTCAAAAGAGCATTGAAAAATAAGTCATTTAGTGAACTAGAGATTTTTGACTTCTGAAGTGCTTCTCTCACTCAAGTAAGCATGTCAGTCTAACCAACATCAAAACTTGCGTCATTTGGTGAAGTTCTTATTTTGGCCTTCTGAGGTGCTTTTCTCACTCAAATGTGCATGTTATTGAAAGCAACATCAAAAGTTGAGTCATTTGGTGAAGTTCTTATTTTGGCCTACCGAAGTGCTCATCTCACTCAAATGTGCATGTTACTCTAAACAACATCAAAAGTTGAGTCATTTGATGAAGTCGAGATTCTTCACTTCTGAAGTGCTTATTTCACTGTAGGAAGCCTTTGGTCGATCAAACATCAAAATTTGAGTCATTTAATGATGTTCAGATTTCGTCTTCTGAAGTGCTTTTTCCCGCTGACATATGCATGTCAGTGAAAATGGCATAAAAAGTTGAAGTGGCTGGTTGAAGTTGAGATTTCTGCCCTCTGCTATGCTTATCTCGCTGAAATAAGCACGTTAGTCAAAACAATATCAAAAGTTGTGTCATTTGGAGAGGTTGAGATTTTAGCGTTCTGCAGTGGTTAACTCGCGAAAATAAGCATGTTAGTCAAAACAACATCAAACGTTGAGTCATTTGGTGAAGTTGAGATTTTGATGTTCTGAAGTGCTTATATCGATGAAATCAGCATGTTAATCAAAACAACATTAACATTGAAGTCATTGGGTGAAGTTGAGATTTTTGTCTTCTGAAATCCTCATCTCACTGAAATAAGTATTTCTGTCAAACCAGCATCAAAAATTGTGTCATTTGGTGAAGTTCAGATTTTGATCTTATGAAGTGCTTATCTCGCTGAAATAAGCACTTGAGATTACGGTTTTGCAATAGGCTTATCTCGCTGAAATAAGCACGTTCGTCAAAACAACATCAAAAGTTGAGCCATTTGGTCAAGTTGAGATTTTAGATTTCTGATGTCCTTATCTCATTGAAATAAGCATGCTGGTCAAACCAACATCAAAACTTGAGTCATTTGGGGAAGTTCAGTTGTTGCAGCTGTTTCAGCAGTGCTTATCTAACTGAAATAAGCATTTTAGTCAAACCAGCGTCCAAAGTTAGGTCCTTTGGTGAAGTTGAGATTTTAGTCTTCTGATATGATTATCTCGCTGAAATAAGCAGGTTAGTCAAAACAACATCAAAAGTTCAGTCATTTGGAGAAGTTCAGATTTTGGTCTACTGAAGATCTTAACTCGCTGAAATAAGCATTTTATTCCAAACAGCATCAAAATTTGAGTCATTTGGGGAAGTTGAGATTTTAGTCTCTGAAGTGCTTAAATCGCTGAAAGAAGCATGTTAGTCAAACCAACAACAAAAGACTAAAATCTCACCTTCACCAGATGACCTATCCATTGAAGCTGTTTACATTAAAATGCTTATTTCAGTGAGTTAAGGAATTCAGAAGATCAAAATCTCAACTTCCCCAAATGACTCAACATGTGATGTTGTTTTGAGAAACGTGCTTAATTTAGCGAGATAAGCATATCAGAAGACCAAAATCTCAATTTCACGAAGAAACTCAACTTTTGTCATTTGGTGAAGTTGAGATTTTTCACTTCTGAAGTGCTTATCTGACTCAAATAAGCATGTTAGTCTCACCAACATCAAAACATGAGTCATTTGTATCAGTTCAGATTTTTGTCTTCTGAAGTGCTTATCTCACTGAAATAAGCATTTTAGTCCAAACTGCATGAAAAATTAAGTCATTTGGTGAACTTGAGATTTTTCACTTCTGAAGTGCTTATCTGACTCAAATAATCATGTTAGTCTAACCAACATCAAAACTTGAGTCATGAGTTGAAGTTCAGATTTTGGTCTTCTGAAGTGCTTATCTGAGTGAAATAAGCATGTTAGCCAAAACAGATTCAAGATTGAAATCATTTGGTGAAGTTGAGATTTTTGACTTCTCAAGTGCTCATTTCACTGAAATAAACGTTTTAGTCAAATCAGCATCAAAAGATAGATCCTTTGGTGAAGCTGAGATTTTAGTCTTCTGATATGCTTGTATCGCTGAAATATGCGTTTTGGTCAACATACCATCAAAAGTTCAGTGTCTTCGTGAAATTGAGATTTTGGTCTTCTGATATGCTTATCTCGCTAAATTAAGCACGTTCGTCAAAACAACATCAAAAGTTGAGTCATTTGATGAAGTCGAGATTCTTCACTTCTGAAGTGCTTATTTCACTGTAGGAAGCCTTTGGTCGATCAAACATCAAAATTTGAGTCATTTAATGATGTCCAGATTTCATCTTCTGAAGTGCTTTTTCCCGCTGACATATGCATGTCAGTGAAAATAGCATAAAAAGTTGAAGTGTCTTGTTGAAGTTGAGATTTCTGCCCTCTGCTATGCTTATCTCGCTGAAATAAGCACGTTAGTCAAAACAATATCAAAAGTTGTGTCATTTGGAGAGGTTGAGATTTTAGCGTTCTGCAGTGGTTAACTCGCTAAAATAAGCATGTTAGTGAAAACAACATCAAACGTTGAGTCATTTGGTGAAGTTGAGATTTTGACCTTCTGAAGTGCTTGCCTCATGAAATCGGCATGTCATTCAAAGCAACATCAAAAACTAAATCATTTGGTGAAGTGAGATGTTGGTCTTCTGAAGTGCTTATCTGAGTGAACTAAGAATGTTAGTCAAAACAGCATCAAAAATTAGTTCAGATGGTGAAGTTGAGATTTTTGAATTCTGAAGTGCTTATCTCACTGAAATAAGAACGTCAGTAAAAACAGCATAACAAATTGAGTCATTTGGTGAAGTACAGATTTATGTCTACTGAAGTGCTTAACTAGCTGAAAGAAGCAATTTAACCCAACCAGCATCGAAAATTAAGTCATTTGTTGAAGTTGAGACTTTTTACTTCTGAAGTGCTTATCTCACTCAAGTAAGCATGTTCGTCTAACCAACATCATAACTTGAGTCATTTGATGAAGTTCTTATTTTGGCCTTCTGAAGTGCTTATCTCACTCAAATTTGCATATTACTCAAAATAACATCAAAAGTTGAGTCATTTGATGAAGTCGAGATTCTTCACTTCTGAAGTGCTTCTTTCACTGGAGGAAGCATGCCACTCAATCCAACATCAAAATTTGAGTCATTTAGTGAAGTTCAGATTTTGGTCTCCATAAGTGCTTATCTCACTGAAATAAGCATGTTGCCAAGACAGCATAAAAAGTTGAGTGTCTTGTTGAAGTTCAGATTTTGGTCTTCTGCTATGCTTATCTCGCTGAAAGAAGCACTTTAGTTAAAACAACATCAAAAGTTGTGTCATTTGGTAAATTTGAGATTTTGATCTTCTGAACTGCTTGTGTCAATGAAATAAGCATGTCATTCAAACCCACATCAAAAACTAAGTCATTTG
>NW_025975510.1:0-7901 GCF_021869965.1 Rhincodon typus
ATGCCACCCGAAGGTTGCAGGAACAGCAACTCATATTCCGCTTGGGAACCCTGCAGCCCAATGGTATCAATGTGGATTTCACAAGCTTCAAAATCTCCCCTCCCCCCACCGCGTCCCAAAACCAGTCCAGCTCGTCCCGCCTCCCTAACTTGTTCTTCCTCCCACCTATCCCCTCCTCCCACCTCAAGCCGCACCCCTATCTCCTACCTACTAACCTCATCCCGCCCCCTTGACCTGTCCGTCCTCCCTGGACTGACCTATCCCCTCCCTAACTCCCCACCTACACTCACCTTTACTGGCTCCATCCCCGCCTCTTCAACCCATTTGTTTCCTCTCCACCTATCCATCTTCTATCCGCCTCCCACTCTCTCCCTATTTATTTCAGAACCCCCTTCCCCTCCCCCTTTTCTGATGAAGGGTCTAGGCCCGAAACGTCAGACTTTCTGCTCCTATGATGCTGCTTGGCCTGCTGTGTTCATCCAGCCCTGCACCTTGTTGTCTGCAGTCAACAATAGCAAGTTTAATTCAAAAGGATGTCGACATGAAAAGTTAAAAGAGCCACTCGACAAAGTGAGCATAAGACCATAAGACATAGGAGCAGAAATTAGGCCATTCGGCCCATTGTGTCTGCTCCGCCATTCAATCATGGCTGATAAGTTCCTCAACCCCATTGTCCTGCTTTCTCCCCATAACCCTTGATCCCCTTGATAATCAAGAACCTATCTATCTCAGTCTTAAATGTACTCAATGACCTGGCCTCCACAGCCTTCTGTGGCAGTGAATTCCATAGATTCACCACTCTGGCTGAAGTAGTTTCTCCTTATCTCCATTTTAAAAGGTCTTCCCTTTACTCTAAGGCTGTGTCCTCGGGTCCTAGACTCTCCCACCAGAGCATTAACAAACCCAAGTCAAACATTCAGACAGCACAAAAACGACCCAAAATGTGAACTGTATAAAATCGGGCTGAAGGTAAAGTCTCCATTGTCCCAGAGACTTACAAACGACTGGTGGCAGTATAACCCAAGGGTCATGACACTTGAGTGGAGCAGTTGGGGAGGGTGGTTTTGGGTGCGCGATATTGAGAACATGGGACCCCTTCATGGTAACCTCAGCCAATACAGGAATTGAACCCGTGATGCTCGCATCACGTTACATCACAAACCAGCCATCCAGCCAACCCCCACATAATCTAATTATACTCCATGTTGTTAGAAGACAAGAACGAGGAGGTTAAAACTCAACACAGCAGCAGTAAAAGTCAGAAGTTATTAGAAAGTAATAATTAATTTCATCTTAAAACATATCGTCACTATTATTTCTGATTGGAATCATACCAAAGACAATAAAAGAGGCACCAATTCAATGAAACTGCAGTCTGATCAAAAATTTAAAAGCCTGGTCTACCAAGGAGTTAGTAAAATCTTTCATTTGAATTATTAAGGACTTTGCAACTATTTCAGAAGTGCCCTGTGCTTTTCATTAGGAGACAGCCATTAAATATCACAATATTTTGTGAAACCAAACTAAGCCCATAAAATTCAGAGCATCAAGCTTTCTTCAGCTGTAGTCATACTTTTGACATTCAGACTGATTTTATTTGAAAATTCTATTCATGGACTGAGTGTCACTGATATTTACACCCATCTCTAACTTTCCTTAAAGTTAGAGTGAGCTTCCTTCTTTAACCGCTGCCACCCATTTGGTGTAGACACACCAACAACGTTAATGGAAGTGAAGAAGTGGTAAACCTCCAAGTCAGGATTGTTTGTGGCAACATTTCCAATTATCTGATGCCATTTGTCCTTCTTGGTGGCAGAAGTCATGTGTATGGAGCATACTGTTTTCTGTAGAAGGGTCTAGGCCCAAAACGTCAGCCTTCCTGCTCCTCTGATGCTGCTTGGCCTGCTGTGTTCATCCAGCTCTACACCTTGTTATCTCAGATTCTCCAGCATCTGCAGTTCCTACTAACTCTGATATTGTCAAAGGTGCCTTGCAGAGCTACTGCAGTGCATTTTGCAGTTGATACACACTGTTGCCCAGGAATGCCGGTGGTCATCTTTTGACAATTGGCAACAACGCAATAGGAGAGATGAAGAGACATTTCCTAGTAAATTTTGTTCTATGTGCATACATTGCTGCACAGTGACTCAGATAATTGCATAATCATTTGCAGCATAGGACATGCAGAGTGATAGACAGAATGGGTTCATTTTGATTATTCCTTTCTATTGCAAGCTGCTATTGGGAATGGCAACATTACCATGCTGTTGAATAAATATGAAAATAACAATTAGCTTGGAGAACTGAGATGTGTATATTAAACGCACAATATCAAATATTTGCTCTCTTTGCCTCATCTGAAACAATGAGTCACTAATAACCAAAAGAAATGTAAACAATACTCTGGTGATTACCGTACCCTGAATAAATTTAACAGGTAAACATTTCAATGCCAAAGGGATCTATACAAGCTTCAACTTAAATCAAGTCGTTGTCTCTAAACTTACATCAGTAATCACTGCAAAGTTCACAGCACAGATGATGTAACTCAAAACTTCAATAGCTGTATTAGGCACTAATCCAACTTCAAGACAGGCTGATCCTGATTGGATTAGTGAATACTTCCATGTCACATAGGGTATCCAAGTCACGTCACTGCCTTGAAATGAAAATTATTGTCTGCACATTCAAATGAAACCCTTGGTTTGTTCATAGAGTGAAGGGGAGAGAAAGAAATGTAAAGCAGAATACTTAAATCTAACAAGAGGGAATATCGACATAGAAAGGTTGCACCTAACGAAGGGACTCAGAAGAACTGAGATACCTCAGAAACAGTGCACAGAAAGGGACCTTTGCTTTTGAGCTCGGAGACCCAAGTTTCAGTCCCAGCTGCTCCAAAGGTGTGTCATAACATCTCTGAACAGGGCAATTAAAATATCTACCACACAGTTCCTGCAGCTCGCAGTATTTCTCTCAATAAATGTGAAGAGAAGCGAGTACATGAAGTGTGTAAAATAGATATCAGTTCTCACTAATCCACCATCATGGATTCAAGTTGCTGGTGGAAGGGAGGGCTGAGGCCATGGGAGGTGACTATAGTCAGGGACATGCCTGCACTTGATGTTGCCAGGAATTGGGCAAACAGGATGGCAGTGCTTGTCCAACTTGCAGCCAATGCCACCTAAAAATGGTACGGTTTGGACCCAATGTTGTCCAACAGTTGGAGGATAAACAGGTGTGCCAGGATGCTGTCTGCACATACCCCTGGTCAGATGCAATTTCACATTGGCCCTAGGTTCCTGAACCTACTTCAGGAGACTGCACCTCACAATCTGAGGAACCTCGTGGGAATGTCCTATATACCCTTCCACCTGGCACAGAGATGCTTTGTCCATGGGCTGCTACTGCGCACCATCCACTTCGACTTCCCAGGAATGCTTGGCGTGCTTATTTACCCCCATGTGGCGTGGACCCCAGTGGAGGGTTCCTTTTGTAGAAGTACTCCAACCTTCCATCGGGGACCTGGCATGGAGGGTGTTGTGCACAGCAATCCCATGTAAGTGCAGATCGCAACGGTTCACAGACTCCCACCCTAACAGTTTGTTTTGCATGTTGTGGAGTCTGTGGATCATGTACATATTGGTTATGGGTGAATGCGCCCCTTTGTTGTTATTTGAAAAATCTTTCGTTTAGCTTTTGGTGGCACTTCAGCCCATGCTCATGATCTTTGGCTTCAGTGCAGAGTTGTGGACAAGTCGAGACCTTCTTGTGGGTCTTTTCCTGGGCCTAGCCAAGTTGGCCTAGGCAGCAGGCTGCGGAGGATATCACGGTTGTTGGCTGACTGTCTGCCCCTCTTCCGTGGTTACAGGTGATTTGGTGATGGGAGAAAGAAAGAAACATTTAAACATACCTAAGAGCACTTGCAGATATGAAAGTGCAAAATATTTCCAACAAGAGGTCTTGTGATAGCGATAGCATTCCCATTGTTGAGCCTGAAGATCCAGGCTCCAGTCCCATCTGCTTCAGAAATGTGCAATATCATCTTGAACAAGGTAATTAGAAAATACCTAATATGTAATGTCTCCTATAAGTGGCTCTTATGGCACCATGGTAGTGCCCCTATTTGTAGGCCAGGAGATCAGGGTTCAAGTCCCACCAACCCTGAATGCGTCATAATATGTCTGAACAGTTTGTTTAATAAAAAAAAAAATCTACTCTGCCTAACCAGGAAATTTGTATCCGCTCTTGGCCCTCCACACTAGGGGAAGGTGGTGTCACACTGGTAAAGTTAAAGGACAAATAATCCAGAGTGCCAGGCTTGTGCTCTGGGGAAACAGAAGTTGAAATCCCACTATCACAAATGTAGAAACTTGAAATCAATTAAGCAGAGCTCTTGTGGTAACGTCCCTACCTCAGAGCCTGAAGTCCAGAGTTCAATTCTAATAGGCTCCACGAACAAATTGATTAAAATATCTCCACTTATGCTCTCCTAGAAAGGTCTTTAGTCCTTTTGTGGTGGTGTCCCTACCTTTGAGCCAGGGCAGTTTCAAGTCCCAACTGCTTCAGAGTGTGTAATAATATTTCTGAGCAGACCGACCATGTACCTATTATCAGTTATCATAAATATCCATGTAGTTCACTAATGCCCTTTAGGGAAAGTAAGCTGCTCCCGATGTGGCCTCCTCTACATTAGTGAGACCAAGCAGAGACCGTTTTGTGGAGCATCTGCGCTCTGTACGCGACAAACACTACCACTTTCCAGTTGCAAACCGTTTTAACACCCCCCTCCCCCCACCAAACATGGGTGACATGTCCATCCTGGGCCACATGTCCATCCTGGGCCTCCTCCAGTGTCACAATGACGCCACACGCAAGCTGAAGAAGCAGCACCTCATATTCCGCCTCGGGAGCCTATAGCCCAATGGCCTAAACATGGATTTCACCAGTTTTAAAATCTCCCCACCCCCGCCCTCATCCCATGTCCAACCCTCCCTCTCATCTCTGCCTCCTTGACTTGACACAACCTGTCCATCTTCTCTCCCACCCATCCTGCTGACCAATCCCACCACTGCCTACCTGCATTCACCTATCACCATCCCACCTACCTTCCCCAGCTCCACGCCTCTTCTCTCTTTATTTCTGAGCTCCCGTCCCCCTCCCCATTTCTGAAGGGTCCCGACTCAAAATGACAACTTTCTTGCTCCTCTGATGCTGCCTGGCCTGCTGTGTTCCTCCAGCTCCACACTCATCTCTGACTCCAGCATCGGCAGTTCTTGCTATCTCTGCCATCCTTACCTTGTCTGGGCTACTCTGTATATACAGCTATGTCATTAGCTCTTAACTACCTTCTGGTCAATTAGGGATTTGCAATAAATGCTGGTCTTGCCAGTGACAGCAACATCCCATGAACATGAATTTTCTTTTTAAAACATTACACGTTCCAGGCCTGCTGTAGGGTTTCATTCCGCAACTTCCACATTCAGGTTGGAAGCATTACCAAGTGATCCAAGTCTACTGGGCAATTAATACAATGTGCTAACAAATCAAAAACATGCACTTTCTGTGTTGAAATGTTTGTACAATAACAAGAACCTTCACTAGTTAAAAAAGATCCTAAAAGGTTTTGCTGCTGAAAATATCTCCTTTTTTGGACCGGTATCAATTTAAGTGGAAATGACTAAAGTCTCAAATTCAAACAAGCTTGTAATGTGGGTTTTGAGGCGGATCTTCAGGAAAAGGGTGGTGTGGAGCAGCTGAGAGATAGAGAGAGAGATATTTAAGGAGGCAATTCCTGAGCTTAGCACCTGAATAACTGGCCAGACAAATAAATGGTGAATTCACAAGAGGCCAAAGTTAATGCAATCCAGAGTTCTGGCAAGGTGCAGGGCAGGAGTTGGTTCCACAAATACACAATGGACAAGTCCATGAAGATAGTAAATCCAGGGCTTTATGGGATAGCATGTCCAATATAGGTCAGCAGTGCTATGAATGAGCTGATGTTTATGAAAGCCAGAGAATAGGAAACAGGAAATCTTTTGGATGGTTGTATCTGGAGGCAACGCGAGCATCGGTTCAGCGTTGGGTAGATGGACTGAAGCAGAAATGGAGACAGTTAATGTTATAAAAGTGGAAGATGTTTCAGATTATGGTATTTGCCCCTTACCTCAGGCTTGCTGAGACTGGCAGAGACTAAAGAACCAGCGCCTACATCAAGCTCCCAGCGCTTGGCTCCACGATTCTCTGGATCCAATGCTACAACGCGCCCATCCATCATACTTACAATAACCAGGGATCTGCCAGCAGATACAAACAGAGTAAGTCATCTGACAAAACAGTTTTCACTTTTAAAAAAAAAAGTCACAAACCTGATAGTAGCCCTGTAACGTTGATGAATTTCTGTAAAACTGGCTGGTATGATTTCCAGAGTTTCCATCATAAGCTTCCAGCGCTCAACATCAAATCATAGAATATTAATCCCTTCTAAACTTGGATTTTGTCTAAAACACTATCTTAAATAATAACAGATGTACATAAAATTTACAGCACAACAAAAGGCTATTAAGATCTCCTGGTATTTGCCAACCGTTTTGTTCAAGACATTCTCATCTCTCTTCCTAGTCCCTCAGCAATCCCTTGACCCTTTGCTCTTAAGCATCAATACCTCCTAAAATACTGATCCTACCATGTCTGCAATCATGTTTATTGTCTTTCTGCTGCTTGTATCTACTAGAGCACGACATCTGCTGTCCTGTAATTGAAACTGTTTGATAATTATCCAAACATGCTTAGGTAGACACCCGTTTCTGCTCCACTCTACTCTGCAATAGGAGCCCTCTGTAATTCTTCGTTCTTTAAATCAAATGTTGAAAAATCTACCATTAATCTAAATTCTTTCTGCACTTGTAATTTCAATATGCCAATTCTGACTGATGAATGAACCATCACTATCGGCAGAGTTAATTTGTAGTGCTATATTAAGGTATTCCTCACAACAAAAAGGACACTAACATTTAAACAATAAAAGCATACCAGTATTGAACCAAGTTACAAAGCCTTGAGCAAACATTCTCACTGTAAAACCCGAACATCAAATCACTGCCTGTATGATAAAACAGTTGCAAAATAAACACTTTTTAAAGAAGTGTTTAAAGTCCTTTGCAGTCTCTAAATTTTCATTTAGAGATGTTAGGTATTGCTGAAAAAAAACAAGGTCACGTTTGGTGGACCAGAGTTTCTCTCATCCATGAGGATAGGTCTATTCAGTTGCACTGCAAAAGGGTTTCACATGATTAGGTAGAAGTTGTGTAATGTCCATTGTGGAAAACAACCAAAGGTCTATCGAATACTGTCCACAGATACTCCAACTGAATTCTCTTTGGTTGCTAAAACTTTTCTTCCTTCTGAGAACTTTCAGCACTGGCTAGCAGTAAGAACTGGTCTGTTCAGTCTAATGGCATCCCCTGTTCGTGCATTGTATTTAAATTGTTCCTGGAAGTGTAGCCAAGAGAGCGAGCAATCACGAAACAGCTGTAAATCAAGCTTTGCAAGGTTGCTTGAGGTGGTTTAGTACATGCTGTTTCATGTGGGTCATGTTCTACAGGTGAGAGAAAATTAAGAGCTGAACACAATTTTCAGCAACACGAGTTTAAAGAAGTTAAGTTTAAGAAATATTAATCCTACGCTAAACGAAGTACATGGTACTCCATGAGAGAATATAAAAAGGTCAAATTAAACCGACGTTGTGGCCATTTCATTAATCTTAAATTTCTGTGGAAGTTTCGCTATTTCTTTTCTCTACAGCTTATTCTCATTCCTACATTTCCACAGGAAAATGAACATTAATCTTGAAAATATTCACCTACCACCATAAGCCCTTCTCCTCACATGAACATTAATACAGT
>NW_025975511.1:0-7901 GCF_021869965.1 Rhincodon typus
TAGGCCCAAAATGTCAGCTTTCCTGCTCCTCTGATGCTGCTTGGCCTGCTGTGTTCATCCAGCTGTACATCTTGTTATCTCAGATTCTCCAGCATCTGCAGTTCCTACTATCTCTGGCCTGTTCTCTAGCTGGTTCCTCAAGATATTGATCCAGTACACACTCCAGGAATTCCTCCTCTACAATATTATTATTGATTTGATTTGCCCAATCTATATGCAGATTAAAATTGCCTAAAATTACAACTGCACCTTTATTGCTTGCATCCTGGTTAGTACCTACTCCAATATTACCACTATAGTTTGGCATCTATATACTATTTGATTCTGCCTCTTGGTATTTCTAAGCTCTACATATACAGATTCCACTTTACTGGAGATAATGTCCTTTCTCATTATTATGTTAATGTCCATCTCAACCAGCAATACTACACCACCTCCTTTTCATTTTTATCTGTCCTTCCTAAAATCTGAATACCCCTTGATATTCATTGCACATTCCCAGTCATCCTGTAGCCAAGTCTCTGTCATCCTGACTATATCATGCCGGTTGGTATCTATTTACATGACTAATTCATCCACTTTATTGTCAATGCTCTGCACATTACAACACAAGGCTAAAAGGCTTGTCTTTTTAAGATTCTTAGTCCTATTCACGTTAGTTTTGCACTGTGCCCCTGATTAATTCTTGCCCTTGAACCGTCTGCTTATTGCTTTTTTTATTTAAAATTCTGTCTTTTGCTTTTTCCCTTGTTTCCCTCTCTTCTGTCTTATATAAGTTCCCATCACCACCTCTTTAGTTTAAACCCTCCACAACTGCACTAGCAAATTCTCCCCCAGGACACTATTTCCAATCCTGCTCAGGCGCAACCTGTCCAGCTTGTACCAGTGCCGCCACCTCCAGAACCAATTCCAATGTCCCAGGAATCTGAAACCCTCATTCCTGCACCATCTCTCCAGGCAAGTATCATCCAATATCTCCTGTTTCTGCATGAACTAGCATGTGACACTGTTCACAACCCTGAGATCTCTACCTCTGAGGTGTTAAAGCGCTTATCTGTTCGTTGCCCTCAGCAATATTGCAGCCACCATTCTAGACCAGAACACACATTCATTAGAACTAGAAAGCACGAAAACTGGATTATCATGTCATTTGTTTTTAACTTGCCTCCTACCTCTCAATATTCTGCTTTTAGGACCCCATCTTTTTATAACATATATCATTGGTACTGATGTGTACCATGACCATTCAATTGGCTGCTCAATCTTCCACTCTGAAATATCCTGTAGCATCCCTGAGACATCCTTGACTTTTGTATCTGTGAGGCAATAAACCATCCTGGAATCTTCTTTGTGGGCACAAAAATGTCTATCTCTTCTCTATAAGATTGAATCCCCTATTCACAATAGTTTTCCCACATTTCTTTCTCTTCTTATATGCAGCAGAGCCAACAAATTTAGCTGTTGCTACTTTCATCTGAGAGGCCATTTTGCCCCAGTAGTATCCAAAATGATATGCCTGTTTTGCAGGGGAATAACCACGGGGTTTCTGTACTGCTGCCTAGTCTGTTTTTTTCCTGCCTGGTGGTCATCTATATTCTCCCTGCCTGTGGACTCTTAATTTGTAGAATGATGGCCTCTCTGTATGTGCTAACAACGATACTCTCAGCTTTTTAGATGCTCCACAGTGTCTCCAACCACTGCTCCAGCTTTGAAAGTCGGGCTTCCAGGAACTGCAGCAGGAGACACTTTCTGCTGACATTCTGGTACGGGAATCTGGAACTGTGTTGGACCAATTCCCAGTCTCCCAGCCAGAACGTAATTTTCAATTCACTGAACCCAAATGCTCTGGTGGCATAGCTTTTGGGCTCAATGTAGGAAGATGTAATTTTTTTCTTTATGAAACTGGAAGAAGTTACACCATCTGGGGTTTTGCTGAGAGATCATGTGCAGTCCTGTCTGGCCAATTCACTGAGCACTGAGGCTTCTGGCTCTCCAAATTCCTGCCTCCTCACTTGTGCAAGGCAGCGGAAGGTCCTGTTGTATCTTCCATCGACTCTTGCAGGCATCTCTGAATCCCTCACATGGCTAAGCCAGCCAAGAGCTATTCAACAATTAGCATGTGGTATAAATGCAAAGTTATAGTTTTATATATGTTGTAAAGACAGCCAATTTGTTTTTAAAATGGACACAAAGAAGCTTACAAAATGGCTCCCTGCAGTTGCATGACCACCATTAAGGATTTAGCTGGCATTGGGGCCAGAATATAACTGTGTCAAGAAGAATCACAAGAGACCTTTAGAAAGTCAATGAACATTTCCAAGGGTGAACAGCACCCTCTTGACAGTTTTTTTTTCTGGAGGTGTGACCAATCCTCCTTAGTTCAATAACAAAACCTAAGAATAAGAGCCACAAAAGCTATTGGCTAAGAGAAGTAAATGGTTAATTATTTTGACTAAAATACAATGATGGGTGTGAGTCTAAGGCCTGGGCAAATTTAACACTTAATATGGAAGCATGATTCAACAGTTTTGGCATAAAGACGTTTTAGGCTTTGACCACTATAGGAGTCTAGCTGTGAACAACCAATCTGTGCAATAACCATAATAAAAACATCTTGAAGCAGTCAAGGCTTCTCCATATAGAGACAGAGGAAAGCAAAGCAGCTAAAGAACTACTGCTCTGATCCAAGCTGCCAACAGCTACAAACTGTGGAGGTGTAGAAGTGAAATGATGGCGTCTTTATACCTCACCAGCACCCCCACCCCCCAGCCAAATTGTCAAGGACAGATGTGCTCAGTCCACCTGAGGGAGCGACCACCAATTATTCAACCAGAGAAAGCATTGAAGCTTCTGAAACTGACATCAAGATCTAAACTTCTTCACACAGAAAGGAAAACCTTCAAGCAAGCCAGGCTTTTAGCAAAAGTGGAGACTGATCTCACTTTTAGCTCTACGCACAACTTTAATCATTGATTACTTTATTAACCGATATCCATTTCAAGCCCACCGACTCCCACAGCTACCTAGAATACACCTCCTCCCACCCACCTTCTTGCAAAAATGCCATCCCCTATTCCCAATTCATTCACTCCGCCGCATCTGCTCACAGGATGAGGAATTCCACTCCTGTACAACGAGATGTCCTCGTTTTTCAAGGACCGCAACTTCGCCCCCTCAGTGGTTGAGAACGCCCTCGACCGTGTCTCCCGCATTTCCCTCAACTCATCCCTCACACCCCGTCCCCGCAATAACAACCAAAAAAGAATCCTCCTCATCCTCACGTACCACCCCCACCAACCTCCGGATCCAATGCATCATCCTCCGACACTTCCGCCATCTGCAATCTGACCCCACCACCAAAGACATTTTTCCCTCCCCATCCTTATCTGCTTTCCGGAGGGACCACTCTCTCCGTGACTTCCTTGTCCACTCCACACTCCCCTCCAGCCCCACCACACCCGGCACTTTTCCCTGCAACCGCAGGAAGTGCTACACCTGCCCCCACACCTCCTCCCTCACCCCCATCCCAGGCCCCAAGAAGACTTTCCACATCAAGCAGATGTTCACCTGCATATCTGCTAATGTGGTATACTGCATCCGCTGTACCCGTTGTGGCCTCCTCTACATCGGGGAAACCAAGCGGAGGCTTGGGGACCGCTTTGCAGAACACCTACGCTCGGTTCGCAATAAACAACTGCACCTCCCAGTCACGAACCATTTCAACTCCCCCTCCCATTCCTCAGACGACATGTCCATCCTGGGCCTCCTGCAGTGCCACAACAATGCCACCCGAAGGTTGCAGGAACAGCAACTCATATTCCGCTTGGGAACCCTGCAGCCCAATGTGGACTTCACAAGCTTCAAAATCTCCCCTCCCCTACCGCATCCCAAAACCAGCCCAGCTTGTCCCCGCCTCCCTAACCTGTTCTTCCTCCCAACTATTCCCTCCTCCCACCTCAAGCCGCACCCCCATTTCCTACCTACTAACCTCATCCCACCCCCTTGACCTGTCCGTCGTCCCTGGACTGACCTATCCCCTCCCTACCTCCCCACCTACACTCACCTTTACTGGCTCCATCCCTGCCTCTTTGACCTGTCTGTTTCCTCTCCACCTATCCTCCCCTCTATCCATCTTCTATCCGCCTCCCACTCTCTCCCTATTTATTTCAGAACCCCCTTCCCCTCCCCCATTTCTGAAGAAGGGTCTAGGCATGAAACATCAGCCTTCCTGCTCCTCTGATGCTGCTTAGCCTGCTGTGTTCATCCAGCTCTACACCTTGTTATCTCTTACTTTAAATTTGTTTGTATCTGTATTTTTGACACAGATGTGTACTAATGTGCAATTAACCACTCCTTTATCTTGCTTAAAGCATAAAGCTGCGCTGCTGGTTAATTTTAAATTGAAACACTCAAAGACTAAAAGTGGGCTGTAAATGAGCTTTACAAATTCATAATTCGTGGATCACTCTAGTGCGGTCGTAACTCATTTCAAGAAACTATAATCTAGACCACACCACCTTCTTGTTAAATCAAAGATTATATTAAAATGTGGAATAGTAGTGGCTGCCTATTAATATGTAACTACACAGAATATAGTTGTGTTGGTGTCCACCATGAGAGGTAAAATATACAAAATAGAACAAACAAAATCCTAAAAACCCCTCAGTATCTCCTCTAATGACAAGGTGAGGGAAAGCAGCTGATCGTTCCACAAAATTTGTGCTCTGCTGATATAGTTTGTAACATCTGAATATTTTGATCAAATTAGTGCCATTTCAGTGCTGCTGGATACGTGTTATTCTCTGCATAATAATTAGTTGAAATTTGCATAAACAATATAAGTTAACTAAACAACAGATTTTTGCCCAATATTGGAGCAAATAAATCCTAGATTTATCTAACCCGAAGAGTATAATTGGCGATGCATTAACAGTTGATGATTCTATTAGACAATGCTGATGGTGGGCGATGTGGGGGTGATGTTGTGGAGTAGGGAGAAAGGACGATGTAAATAGGATTTGTTGAGCAAGTCTTACAATTGACTTGATAATCCAGTTTTTGTGCTTTCTCATTCTAATGAATGTCACACTGTGTTCTGGTCTAGAATGGTGGCTGCATTATTGCTGAGGGCAATGAACAGATAAGTAGTTTAAGTATCAAAATCTTTTACTCCATAATCGAACAGACAGTATTTTTTATTGACCTAAGTTATTCATTTATTATATCAGTTTTTAGTCTTACCTTCTTGCTTCCCCACTGCCATCAAGACTTATTATGCTATTTTCTACTCTGACTCAAGGCCTCAAAAACAATAGAATTCCTGACCTTTCTCAATCTTCAATAGTCTAGGCTTAGTGTCAAATTAGACTGGGTGATTCACTTTGTCTTTTTTGAGTCTTTTCAATTTCATGTCCCATACCTATAGTTTACAATTGAAAGAAATACAATACTCAGTAATTAACAACAAAATATTCTTTGCCCAAAACTCAGAATCCCTAAATGCTACAGTTACAAATTTTGAGAAATAATCACAGGCTGCAAGGGATAAGGCATAAATTAATTATTTTAATTTTACTTAATTTCCATCTAGAAATTGGGTTAATTAGAAAACAGCTTTTCCTGACAAAGCAAAATGTGTAACCTTTATTCTTGTGAAACTTGGAGGAATATCATCTTCCTGGTATAAGGGATAAAATATTAATAAATTATGCTAATGAGCTTTAATTTCTAAATGCAAATTAGGTTAATTAGAAAATAGATTTTCCCTTGCATCTCAGAAAAAAATAATGTAAGTCCTATCTTTAAAATTTGGAGAGTACAATCATTATGCTATTAGGGATAACACATTAATGATTTATGGTAATTAGCCCTCATTCACATATGGTTAATCACCAAACAGACTTTCCCTATAACTCAAATGCTGTAGGTGCTCATTGTTTAATAGTAGAATGGTGCAGTTGTGTTGCATTGACTTGACCGAGGGAATGGTGCACAGTTTGAAAAACAAACTTGAAGTACTGTGAGTGCTGTGACCTACAGATATTGGCACAAAAGCTGCAGTCAATATAACAGTAAGGCCAACAGGGATCACCATTATTTATATACAAATACTGCAACAATTCCAGGTGAGGGCAGACATGCAATTAAACATGGAATTTGAGACATTGCTGACAGAGGGACATGACTCTGCTGTTAGCTTTAAGTCCAGCCATCTTGGCTGAGTTTAGCTAGCTCAACATAAACTAGGGGTCAAAATAAGAATCCTCTGACCTGTGTTGTCCAATGATACAGCAAGTGATATACTTATCTATCAGAAACTCTATCTGTTGTACTTTTCTAATTAACAGAAGTGGATATAAATAAACAATTGTTGATATATATTTTAAAAATGAATAATTATATAAGAGGATCACCAATAAACAAAATTAGTTTACATTTACTTAACGTTATTTCTCAATGTTTCAAATGCTTCTCATTGACTAATCATATAAAATTCATTTTGGACTGAATAAGGTCATCACCAACCTGAACATTGAAATTATTGACCTAAAAGTTCCAGTCAATTTAACTACAAATGTAACTAGCCTCACTGTTATTTATGTACAAATGGCACAGTGACTTCAGGTGGTGACAGATGTGTGAGTATTGCCGAGATTGGAAACTTGCTTTCAGAATTATGTGATTCTGCTGTTAGTTTCATAAACAGTTACTTGCTGACTGGTTCCTGATCAAATGTATTGAGTGTTATCAACTTGTGCAGTAGACGTGAAGTAAACTTGGCACATAAAGTTAAAGCATGTCATTTTGTGTCTAAATACTTTTAATGACTTGACAAGTATTAATTACTATCAGTTAACCTCTCTGGCTCAGAAATGCATGATTATAAGTCACAACCTTAACCCTTCGAGTTTTCATTATTACTGGAGATTTTTACAGTACATTTTTCTGTCTCTTTCGTAATCCCATCTTTTATTCCCTACTGTTGTTTGTCTTCTGTACCTGAATTAAATCTGAAGTCACTATTCTAACAGATGCCTCCTGGGTTCAGATTCTACACTAGAGATAACAAGGTGTAGAGCTGGATGAACACAGCAGGCCAAGCAGCATCAGAGGAGCAGGAAAGCTGACGTTTCGTGTCTGGACCCTTCTTCAGAAATGGGGGAGGGGAAGGGGGTTCTGAAATAAATAGGGAGAGAGTGGGAGGCGGATAGAAGATGGTTAGAAGAAAAGATCAGTGGAGAGGAAACAGACAGGTCAAAGAGGCAGGGATGGAGCCAGTAAAGGCGAGTGTAGGTGGGGAGGTAGGGAGGGGATATGTCAGTCCAGGGAGGACGGACAGGTCAAGGGGGCAGGATGAGGCTAGTAGGTAGGAGATGGGGGTGGGGCTTGAGGTGGGAGGAGGGGATAGGTGGGAGGAAAGACAGGTTAGAGAGACGGGGACAAGCTGGGCTGGTTTTGGGATGCGATAGGGGGAGGGAAGATTTTGAAGCTTGTGAACTCCGACCCCACCACCAACGACATTTTTCCCTCCCCTCCCTTATCTGCTTTCCGGAGGGACCACTCTCTCCGGGACTCCCTTGTCCGCTCCACACTCCCCTCCAGCCCCACCACACCCGGCACTTTTCCTTGCAACCGCAGGAAGCGCTACAACTGCCCCTATACTTGCCCCCTCACCCCCATCCCAGGCCCCAAGAAGACTTTCCACATCAAGCAGATGTTCACCTGCACATCTGCTAATGTGATATACTGTATCCGCTGTTCCCGTTGTGGCCTCCTCTACGTCGGGGAAACCAAGTGGAGGCTTGGGGACTGCTTTGCAGAACACCTACGCTCGGTTCACACTAAACAACTGCACCTCCCAGTCACGAACCATTTCAACTCCCCCTCCCATTCCTCAGACG
>NW_025975512.1:0-7900 GCF_021869965.1 Rhincodon typus
TGATGCTGCTTGGCCTGCTGTGTTCATCCAGCTCTACACCTTGTTATCTCTATCTAATCAGCTGCTGTCTTTTCTGATATTTTCTACAGACTGCCCCGTTTGAAAAATAAAGGGCAGTTGTAAACATTGCGACTGGTTGGTTTGCTTCCAGCAACTTTCCAAAGATGGCGTCGGCTTTTCTTCAGTTCCTGGGCTATTGTTTCTGGCCAGTATCCCTTCCGGCTTGAGACCATCACCGCTTGTATGTCTGAGAAAGGCACCTCCAAGCCAAGAATCCATGGTTCGGATGGTTTCGGGATTTGGGTGTTGACGCTTGCTAATTTGAAACAGGTCCCACTGTCACAGAGGTGTGCTACCTGGGTACATCTCCTGTAAAGGGGGAGCTGTCCACCCACACTTCTGCAATTCAGAAATTTCTGGAAGCTTGAGAGAGTCTGCGTCTGAGTTATAGAGGCTACCCAACTTTTAGCAGTCGTCTTATCAGTTCATAAGCATTCCTTTCAAATAAAAGGCCGTTAGTTCCAGAGACCTCTTGTGTAAACAGAATCCGTGTTTCAAAATATAAGTCAGGTGTGCCTTTACTGGACATGACACCAGCGATACCCCATCCAGGAGGTGAAAAATTACAAAGTGAACTAAATTGCCCATAGAGTTCAGGAATGTGTAGATTAGGTGGGTTATAGGGGGATGTGTCTGGGTGGGATGCTCTGAGGGTCGGTGTGGACTAGTTGGGCCGAAGGGCCTGTTTCCACACTGTAGGGATTCTATGATTCTATTCTGTGAATCATTTTTATACGCTTTAGCAGCAAAACCATCCCAGAGAAAATTTCCAGCCTATTTCTCATTCCTCTAGTGCTCACACGTTTGCACCTCAGAGAGTGATCAGTTGATGCTGCACTGCATTTTCTGCTTACCCTATCTTCAAACATCGTAAAGACTATATTTAAGATCGTTTTAGAGGTGTTAGCTTTTATGTGCTTGAGCAAGAAAGACCCTATTACGGTGAAATCTGCACACATCACTTTAGGAGAGATGTGTTGAGTGGCATTATGTCTTTAAGCCCTTTTTGTTGCCGCATTTTGTATATATCAAAGGTGAATGACATTGTAAATGGAATGGAAAGATTTGCTGCTTCCTGACACCTTGCCTCCTCATTATTAGTTTCTCAGGCACATCCCGAATAGAGTTAGTGCAGAGTAAAGCCTACAGTTGTCAGATGATGTTTCCAGTGCTCCTGTGTCAGTAAATAGCGGTTCAGCAGCAGATATAGAATCAACCACATCACAGTGATATCCGTTTCACACATCATCCATTATTTCCTCTCGGAGTGTGACTACCAGTTTGCTTTCAAATGGTAGTCAGCCCTCTGAGGAATTTCTGCTTTCTCGGTTGTCAATTATATGCTCAGAACGTACTGCAGAGATGAAGCGAGCGAGACAGAGAGCAAGTGATGGCTGTTATGTCTCTTCTGGGTGAGGGATAGACTCAGTGAGGAGTCGAAAGAGCAACCAAAATGGTTCATTTATGAGGGATGTTCGAGCGTAAAGGATGATCTCATCAAAGTGTTTGACATGATTGAGGAGTTTTGACAGGATGGATAGAGAGGAATTCTCTCTCCTGCTGAGGGATTCTCAAGAGGCCATTTGCTTAAAAATCAAAGCCGGCTGGTTCTGGATTGATGTCAGGAAGTGAACTTCTTTGCACAAGGGTTAGTGGGAATCAGGAACACTTTCCCATTTCCACATGAAAGGAAAGTATCACGACTCGGGGTCAATGTGGAATTTGAAAAGGGAAGGTGATAGATCTTTGTGAGGTAAAGACATTAAAGGACATGGAACCAAGTCCATGTTCAACAACAACTCAGCCAGGGTCTTTGTAAGTGGGGGGATAGGCTTGAGGGGCTGGGTGGCATCTTGGTCCCATGATGCATCCTGAGTCCCCACCTTCACCTGAGGACATATTCAACGTCCCTACTTGAGAGAGAGCCTGAATAAACAATTGAGATGAAAGACTGTGCCTGGCATTTTTACAGTTGGAGGATGTTAATCATTTAGCTGTGATAAGGCAGGCGACAGATGTCACAAGAGTCTGCTATTAACTGGTTCAGCGATAGCACCCGCTAGACTGAGTCATACCCGTTGTGAATTTGAATTGTCCGCTGAAGAGGTTTGAGCATATAATCTATACTGACCCTCAAGCGCAGTACTTTGAGAGCGCTGCACTGCCTGGGGGCCACTGTTTGTTTGACAAAGAATCTTGCAAAATACTTTAGCCAGGTTTGAATGCAAAAGTGCATGTCATTGAGATGCATGCCATCTCTTCAAATCAACCAGGGTCAGAAAAATGTACAGGGTTTTATTATTTTACACCTCTCCCATGGTCCATCTCCCATCAGATATAAAACAACGGGGCTCAGATTATAGCATTCTGCTTCTAAATGTGAAGGTCACAGAAGCACCTCAAATGATTTAGACTCAGAATTTGGAGCTGTCTTTTGGCCACAGTGTGAAATGGAGACCTGGCCTTGAGTGGATATGAAAAAATCCATAATCACAACTTGAGGAAGTGCAAAGGTGTCCTAGTCAATATTTTAACCCTCAAACCAACAGGATTGGTATTACTCAGCACTTTGTGGGAAGCTAGGGAAGTGATCGCTGGGCCCCTTGCTGAGATATTTGTATCATTGACAAC
Organism: Rhincodon typus; assembly: GCF_021869965.1. Classification (NCBI taxonomy): domain Eukaryota; kingdom Metazoa; phylum Chordata; class Chondrichthyes; order Orectolobiformes; family Rhincodontidae; genus Rhincodon; species Rhincodon typus. The sequence goes on from NW_025975512.1 coordinate 2,692, forward strand.
CACATGGATGTGCCAGAAGACTGGAGGGTGTCTAATGATTTGCCTCTATTTAAGAAAGGCTGTAAGGAAAAGCCAGGGAACTATAGACCAGTGAGCCTGACGTCAGTGGTGGGTAAGATGCTGGAGGAGTTTCTAAGGGACAGGATTTACATGTATTTGGAAAGGCAAGGACAGATTAGGGATAGTCAACATGGCTTTTTGCATGGGAAATCGTGTTTCACTAACATGATTGAGTTTTTTGAAGAGGTGACAAAGAAGATTGATGAAGACAGAGCGGTAGATGTTGTCTATAATGGACTTCAGCAAGGCGTTCGACAAGGCTCCACATGGTAGACAGATTAGTAAGGTTAGATCAGGTGGGATCTAGGGAGAGCCACCCAATTAGATACAAAATTGGCTTGAAGGTACAAGACAGGGCGTGGTTGTAGAGGGTTGCTTTTCAGATTGGAGACCTGTGACTAGTGGTGTGCCACAAGGATCAGTGCTGGGTCCACTGCTTTTCACCATTTATGTAAATGATTTGCATTTGAATAAAGGAAGCATGGTTAGTAAGTTTACAGATGACACCAAAATAGGTCATTTAGTGGACAGTGAAGAAGGTTATCTCAGAACACAACGGAACCTTGATCAGATGGGCCAATGGACCAAGGAATGGCAGGTGGAGTTTAATTTAGATAAATATGAGGTGTTGCATTTCAGCTAGACAAACCAGGGCACGACTTATACAGTTAATGGTAGAGCCCCTGTAGAGTGTTGCCGAACAAAGAGACCTAGGGGTGCAGGTACATAGCTCCTTGAAAGTGGGGTCGCAGGTAGACAGGGCATTGAAGAAGGTGTTTGGCACACTTGTCATCATTGATTGGAACATTGAGCATAGGAGTTGGAAGGTCATGTTACTGCTGTAGAGGACATTGGTGAGGCCACTTTTAGAATACTGCATACAATACTGGTTTCCCTTATTTGTGAAAGGTGTTGTTAAACGTGAGATGGTGCAGGAAAGATTTACAAGGATGTTGCCAGGATTGGAGGGTTTGAGTTATAGAGAGAGGCTGCATAGGCTGGGGATTTTTCCCTGGAGCATCAGAGGTTGAGTGTTGACCTCATAGAAGTTTATAAGGTTATGAGGGGCATGGATAGGGTGAATAGCCAAGGTCTTTTCCCCAGGGTGGGGGAATCCAAAACTAGAGGGCATAGGTTTAAGGTGAGAGGGGAAAGATTTAAAAGGGACCTGAGGGGCAACTTTTTCACGCAGAGGGTGGTGCGTGTATGGAATGAGCTGCTGGTGGAGGCTGGTACAATTACAGCATTTAAAAGGCATCTGGTTGGGTACATAGGAAGGGTTTACAGCGATACGGGCCAAATGCTGGCAAATGGGACCAGTTCAGATTGGGATATCAGGTCAGCGTGGACGAGTTGGACTGAAGGGTCTGCTTCCGTGCTGTATGATTCTATGACTTAAAGAGACTATATAGTCGTTATTACACTGACTTTGTGGGAACATTACGGATGCAAATTAATTGTTACGTTTCCTACAGTAGACCAACGACTACACTTCAAACAAAAAGTGGCCACAAAGTGCTTTCCCCTCCCCTGAGGTTGTACCGGGCGCTATACAAATGCAAGTCCTTTCCCTGTTTCCCGCTCCAGGCAGACAGCCCGCCCCTTGGCTCCTGCAGTTGTGGGTGGCTTGGTACGTCGTAGGCTGCTCCTGGGGCTTTAGTTGTGGCTGTGGCGTTTTACCGCAGGCGGGAGGCAGAAATGAGGGCCGTCTTTCGGTTTTCGGCTCTTAGGCAGCTCGAAGCTCGAAAGCGCTCAGCCTCAACCCTCGACTCTCGCTAGCTGTTGTTCTTGTTGCTTTTTGCCATGTGATGGTCCGGCGCTGGCACCTGGCGTGAGTTTGAATTATTGTAGTTATTAAATAAATTTGAAAGTTGCTTGATCTGTAGCCTTCTGGAGAGTCCTTGCTGGTAATTCATTGAGTGTGGAGTTTGTGCAAGTACGACAGCTTGGCAGTGCTTCAGGCTGCAGAGCCAAAAAAAATGATGTTGTTTTAGTTTTCCAGTTTTGCTATCCATCACCGCAGAACCTATAAGTGGCTTCCATCCCCACTATATTACAGCAGAATACGAGTTACAAAGTGTTAGGGAGTGATTTACAGAAGATCCAGCCCTCACTGGTCCAGTTGTCCGCACTTAATGCCTATGGAATTCACTGCCACCGAAGGCTTTGGAGGCCAGGTCATTGAGTACATTTAAGACTGAGATAGACAGGTTCTTGATTATCAAGGATTACGGGGAGAAAGCGGGAGAATGGGGTTGGAGGAACTTATCAGCCATAATTGAATGGTGGAGCAGACTTGATGGGCCGAATGGCCCAATTTCTGCTCCTATGTCTTATGGTCTTAAAAGAGGAGAGCTTCCTGATTTGGAATCAATCGACCGTTGCGGTTGATTGTAAAAGTCACTCGCTCTAATTTTCGATCAGTCCGAGCAAGAGGCGCCACTCGCGTGCAGTTGGGGGTTATTAGAGATTGTTCTAGAAGAAGTGCTGCTGGTCACTGCTGCAGTATAAATATCCTACAGGGGACTCAGCTCAGTATTTGGTTCCAGCTCCTGGGCTCAGGAGAGGAAGGAAGTTGAAAATGCGTGGTTTGAAGTTGTTTGCTTCCCAGCCATGACTCAATCGACGATGGTTGTTCTTAGGAGTTCGATGTTGGGCCTGGATGTACGAAATGATGAGAAATGTGACCAACTTAATTTTGTTTACAAGTACAGCTACGTGTGTGTGTGTGTGTGTGCGTGCGTGTGTGGGAGCATCAGGACAGGATATTGTCCTGGAATTAGTCAAAGCAGATCAGATTTCCTCCTTTTCCTGCCCTTTGTGACCATTAAAGTCATGGCAGGCAGAGGTCAGTGTGCTGGGGTCAAAGGTAAGTGGAGCCGTCAGTGCATGATGGGAAAAAATGGGCTGTCTCCTTCAGCAATGTGGTTGAAGGACAGAAACAGAAAGAGGGAAAGACGGAGAAAGAAATAGTGGAAATGGGGGGGGGACAACCAGAATCGAAGATGGCTGAATTCAACAAATTATCTGGAATTAAGGATCCAATCGTGACCATGAAACTGCAGTTGATTGTCAGAAAACCCATCTGGCTGGCTCATGTCTTTTAGGGAAGAAACTCTGCCACCCCTACCTGGTCTGGCCTACATGTGACTCCAGACCCACAGCAATGTGGATGACTGTTAACTGGGTAATAGGGGTGGGTAATAAATGCTAGCCCCAGGCAGCAAGGCCTACATCCTGTGAATGAGTAAACAAAAAAAAAGAGAATGGATTAAAAGAAAGATGGGAGAAAGAGACAAGGGAAAAAAAAACAGGAAAGCAATTTCAAAAATGTAATAAACTTCGCTGAAGAGTTTGGCTTTGGGAATGAGACTTTGTATTTTCCATGGATTCTCCTCTGGGTCTTGTGGTTTATGGGAAGATTAGTATGGGAGTTTCCAATGAACATAAAGTAGTTTCTTAACCCCTCAACAGTGAAGTTTTTCGGCATCCTCAATCACAGCTTGCTGTGTCTCTCTCTCTTCTCGGTACAAGTTGGTGTTTTGGTGTAAATGTAAATCTGTAATAAGGGCATGTGCTGCGAATGTGCTCTCACTTTTCCAACCCCTCCAGCAAATCCTGATCGTTATTGTTTAGTTACGGAGGTCTCTGTGTACTGTTTGCAAATGAGGTCAGCCAAGTAATCCTCATCGAAAAGAGCTTGCTGATCGAGACTGTTAATCTGATCCAATCAGGGAGCCCTGGCTGACATATATAAATGTCGGGGATGCTGACACTCTGGTACCTGACTCTGAATGAGGCAGTACTACAGTCAAGGACTGTTCATGTGTATATAAAGGGTGGCTTGGTGACGGGATACCGGCCTCTGTGGAGATGAGAGTAAAGCAGGATCCTGAAGAAATTCGCTCACAACAGTTGCCTTTGAACTAGGGTAAGCATGTCTTACATCATGCCCTTTGATTGAAAAGTGTGACTCGTTTGAGCCTGTCTTCGAAGACTGGGCCCAGTATGGCGAAAGAATGTCTTTTTAATTCCGTCCAAATGATTTTGTGATGAAAAACAATGAATAATTCTTAAGGCAGTCTGTGGAGCTGCAGCTTTTTGTGTTATTAGGAGCCTTACTTCCCCTGAAGCGCCGAATACTAAAACCTTTCAACGGTCGATGGAAGTAAGTAAGGAATATTACGACACAAGCCTGCAACAATTCTGAGAAGTTATCATTTTTATTCAGGAATTCGAGAACCAGGGGAATCCATGTCGGGGATTTTTGGCTAGGTTAAGGTGACTGAAAGAGGCATGTGACTTAACCTTTAATGAGATGCTGAGAGACCGTTTGGTATGGGACATTAATGACATAACCATGCAAAACACCTACTAGCTGAAGCCCAACTGGACTTCAAACAGGCACGACAAATGGCTATATCATTGGAAAATGCGGTGAGTGGAGCATATGAGATGCAGGGTATTCTGATGGAAGTGGACACTCTCGCCAGTCTGACTGAGTTTGGGGAACACCATTTGAGTGAAAGCAATTGCATAGCCTCACTCAGGACATATCCTGAACAGAGGGACTCTGAGGCCAGCCCGCAGCAAAACCCCAAAACAAAGCCAAGCCTGGGCCAAATGGTTAAAATTTTCTTCAGGATCCAGGCCAGCAAGCCATTGCAGTTGCTGCTGGTCGTGGACTCGAGACAGCAAAAGGGTACCACGAGGCCTGAATGGACTAAGAGAACCATAGGCTGGTATCCAGGAAAGTGCACACCCTGAAAGGCCCAACTCCCTCAGGTTTGGAATACTTAAATTGTTTGGCAACGTCCAAATCAGAACTAATCAAAATAAATGTCTGGTTGAATGGTCACCTGGTTCTAATGGAGGTCGATACTGGCACGGCCATATAAATGATCGTGGAATCTGTTTTTAATAAAATTTGCACTCGACACCAGGCTTTATGTTTCCGTGCGGTCAGTGTCTCACCGTGCGGTCAGTGTCTCAGTGTCTCACCGTGCGGTCAGTGTCTCAGTGTCTCATCGTGCGGTCAGTGTCTCAGTGTCTCACCGTCTCACCGTGCGGTCAGAGTCTCAGTGTCTCACCGTGTGGTCAGTGTCTCACCGTGCGGTCAGTGTCTCAGTGTCTCACCGTGTGGTCAGTG
>NW_025975513.1:0-2096 GCF_021869965.1 Rhincodon typus
CTTCAGAAAACCAAAATCTGAATTTCACCAAATGACTAAAGTTTGACTAACATGCTTATTTCAGCGATTTGAGCACTTGAGAAGGCGCAGATCTCAACTTCACAAATGATTCAAATTTCGATGCCGGTTCGAATAAAATGCTATTTGCAGCAAGGTAAGCTCTACAGTAGTCCAAAATCTGAACTTCACCAAATGACTCATGTTTTGATGTTGGTTTGACTAACATGCTTATTTCAGTGAGATAAGCAATTCAGAAATCAAAAATCTCAACTTCACGAAAAGACTCAACTTTTGATGAAGTTTTGACTGACGTGCTTATTTCAGCGAGATAAGCATATGAGAAAACTAAAATCTGAATTTCACCAAGACACTCAACATTTGAGGCTGATTTGACTGAAATGTTTATTTCAGTGACATAAGCACTTCAGAAGTCAAAAATCTCAACTTCACCAAATGACTCAACTTTACATGTTGTTTTGACTAACACGCTGATGTGAGTGAGATAAGCACTTCAGAAGGCAAAAATCTCAACCTCAACAAATGACATAACTTTTTATGCTGTTTGCATTAATTTTTTTATTCCAGCGAGATTTGCACTTCAGAAAACAAAAATCGAAACTTCACCAAATGGCTCAATTTTTGATGTTAATTTGACGAACATGCTCATTTCAGCGGGTTAAGCACTTCAGAAGTCAAAAATCACAACTTCACCAAATGATTTAAATGTTGATGCTGTTTTGACTAACATGCTTATTTTGCTTAGTTAACCACTTCAGAAAACCAAAAGCTGAACTTCTCTAAATGACTGAAGTTTTGATGTTGGTTTTACTGACATACTCATTTGAGTTAGATAAGCACTTCAGAAATCAAAAATTTCAACGACACCAAATGATTTAAATGTTGATGCTATTTTGACTAACATGCTTATTTCACTCAGATTAACACTTCAGAAGACCAAATTCTGAACTTCACCAAATGACTCAAGTTTTGATGTGTGTTTGGCGAACATGCTTATTTGAGTGAGAAAAGCACTTCAGAATTCAAAAGTCTCAACTTCATCACACGACTTAATTGTTGATGCTGTTTTGAGTAACACACTAATTTCACTCAGATAATCACATCGGAAGACCAATATTTCAACTTCACCAACTGAATTGGTTTTTGATGTTAGTTTGAATGACATGTTGATTCCTTTGAGATAAGCACATCAGAAGATCAAAATCTCAACCTCACCAAGTGACTCAACTTCTGATGTTGTTTTGACTAACATGCATATTTGAGTGAGATGAGCAGTTCTGAAGTCAAAAATCTGAACTTCACCAAATGACTCAATTTTTGTTGTTGTTTTGACGAACGTTCTTATTTCAGTGAGATCAGCACTTCAGAAGTCAAAAATCCCAACTTCACCGAATGATATAAATGTTGATGCTATTTTGACTAACATGCTTATTTCACTCAGATAAGCACTTCAGAAGACCAAAATCTGAACTTCAACAAATGACTAAAGTTTCGATGTTGGTTTGATTAACATGATTATTTCAGCCATTTGAGCACTTGAGAAGGCTCAGAACTCAACTTCACCAAATGACTTCAATGTTGATGCTGTTTTGAGTAACATGCTTATTTCACTCAGATAAGCACTTCAGAAGAAAAAATCTGAACTTCACCAAATGACTCAAAGTTTTCAAGTTGGTTTGACCAACATGTTTATTTAACTCAGATAAGCACTTCAGAAGACTAAATTCTTAATGCTATTTTGACTAACATGCTTATTTCGGTAAGATAAGTACTTCAGAAAACAAAATTTTGAACTTTATCAAATGACTCAAGTTTTGATGTTGGTTTGACGAACATGCTTATTTCAGCGACTGAAGCACATGAGAAGGCTCACATGTCAACTTCACCAAATGACTCAACTTTTGATGCTGTTTGTAATAAAATGCTAACTGCAGCGAGTTAAGCACTGCAGTAGACCAAAATCTGAACTTCACCAAATGACTCAAGTTTTGATGTTGGTTTGAGTAACGTGCTTATTTCATTGAGATATGCTCTGCAGAAGACCAAAATCTCAACTTCAACAAGAAACTCAACTTTTT
>NW_025975513.1:2106-7899 GCF_021869965.1 Rhincodon typus
ATAACATGCTTATTTGAGTGAGATAACCACTTCAAAAGTCAAAAATCTCAACTTCACCAAATGACTCAACTTTTGATGTTGTTTTGAATAACATGCGTATTTCAGCGAGTTAATGACTTCAGAAGGCAAAAATCTCAACTTTACCAAATGACCTAATTTTAAATGCTGTTTGGATTAAATTGAATGTTTCAGCGAGTTACGCACTTCAGAAGACCAAAATCTGAACTTCACCAAATGACTCAAGTTTTGATGTTGTTTTGACTCACATGCTTATTTGAGTGAGATAAGCACTTCAGAAGTCAAAAATCTCAAATTCATCAAAGGACATAATTCTTGATGTTAGTTTGTCTGACATGCTTACTTGAGTCGGATAAGCACTTCAGAAGTCAAAAATCTCAACTTCACCAAATTACTTAGTTTTTCATGCTGTTTTGACTCACATGCTTATTTCACTCAGATTAGCACTTAAGAAGACCAAGATCTGAACTTCACCAAGTGACTCAAGTTTTGATGTTCGTTAGGCTGACATGCTTACTTGAGTCAGATAAGCACTTCAGAAGTCAAAAATCTCAACTTCATCAAATGACTTGATTTTTGATGCTGGTTGGACAAAAATGTTTATTTCAGTGAGATAAGCACTTCACAAAACTAAAATCCGAACTTCACTAAATGACTCAACTTTTGATGTTGGTTGGAATAAAATGCTTATTTCAGCGTGTTATGCTCTTCAGGAGACCAAAATCTGAACTTCTCCAAATGACTCAAGTTTTGATGTTGGTTTGCCAAACATGATTATTTGAGTGAGATAAGCACTAAATTTTTGATGCAGTTTTGACTAACATGCTTATTTAAGTCAGATATGCACTTCAGAAGCCCAATGTCTCACTTCACCATGAATGATAGATTTGATGTTGGTTTGAATGACATCCGCATTTCATGAGGTAAGCACTTCAGAAGATCATAGTCTCAACTTCACAAAATTGATTCAACTTTTGATGTTATTTTGACTAACATGCTGATTTCAGTAAGCACTTGAGAAGACTAAAGTCTAAACGTCAGAAGTGACTCAATTTTTAATGTTGTTTGAACGAACATGCTTATTTGAGTCAGATCAGGACTTCAGAAGACAAAAATCTGAAATTCACAAAATGATTCAACTCTTGATGTCAGTTTGTCTACCTTGCTCATTTCAGCGAGTTAACCACTTCAGAAGATCAAAATCTCAACTTCACCAAATGACACAACTTTTGATGTTGTTTTGACTAACGTGCTAATTTCAGCGAGATAAGGATACCAGAAGACCAAAATCTAACCTTCAACCAGACACTCAACTTTTTATGCTGTTTTGACAAAGTGTTTATTTCAGTGAGATAAGCACTACAGAAGACCAAAATCTGAACTTCACTAAATTACTGAAATTTTGACTTTGGATTGACTAACAGGCTTCCTCCAGTGAAATAAACACTTCAGAATTGAAGAATCTCGACTTCACCAAATGACTCAACTTATGATGTTGTTTTGAATAACATGCATATTTGAGTGATATAAGCACTTCAGAAGGCCAAAGTAAGATCTTCCCCAAATGAATCAAGCAGTGATGTTGGTTCGACTAACATGCTTACTGAAGTGATATAAGCACTTCAGAAGTCAAAAATCTCAAGTTCATCAAATGACTTCAGTTTTAATGCTGTTTTGACGAACAGGCTTCTTCCAGTGAAATACGCACTTCAGAAGTGAAAAATCTCGACTTCACCAAATGACTCAACTTTTGAGGCTGGTTAAATTAAAATGCTTATTTCAGCGAGTTAAGCACCTCAGAAGACCAAAATCTGAACTTCACCAAATAATTCAAGTTTTGATGTTAGTTTGACTAACATGCTTATTTCAGCGATTTAAGCACTTCAGAAGTCAAAAGTCTCAACGTCAACAAATGACTTAATTTTTTTGCTGTTTTGACTAACATGTTTATTTCACTCAGATAAGCACATCAGAAGACTAATACCTGAACTTCGCCAAATGAGTTAGTCTTTGATGTTGGTTTGAATGACATGCTTATTTCATTGAGATAAGCACTTCAGAAGATCAAAATCTCAACATCACCAAATGATGCAACTTTTGATGTTGTTTTAATTAACGTGCTTATTTCAGCGAGTTAAGCATAGCCGAAGAACAAAATCTGAACTTCACCAAATGACTCAAATTTTGATGTTGTTTTGACTAACAGGCTTCCTCCATTGAAATAAGCACTTCAGAATTGAAGAATGTCAACTTCACCAACTGACTCAACTTTTGATGTTGTTTTGACGAACATGCTTACTTCAGCGAGTTAAGCTCTTCAGAAGACTAAAATCTCGACATCACCAAATGACTCAACTTTTGATGCTCTTTGGATTAAAATGCTTCTTTCAGCGAGTTAAACACTTCAGAAGTCCAAAATCTGAACTTCACAAAATGACTCAAAGTTCGATGTTTCTTTGACTAACATTCTTATTTGAGTGAGGTAAGCAGATCAGCACACATGAATTTGAACATCACCAAATGACTCAACTTTTGATGTTGTTTTGACGAGCGTGCTTATTTCAGTGAGATAAGCATATCAGAAGACTAAAATCTGACCTTCACCAGATGACCTAACTTTTCATGCTGGTTAAATTAAAATGCTTATTTCAGCGAGTTAAGCACCTCAGAAGACAAAAATCTGAACTTCACCAAATGACTCTATTTTTGATGTTAGTTTGACTAACGTGCTCATTTCAGCGAGTTAAGCACTTCAGTTGATCAATATCTCAACTTCACCAAATGCCACAACTTTTGATATTATTTTGACCAGCGTGCTTATTTCAGCGAGGTAAGCATAGCAGAAGACCTCTTCAGAAGGCTAAGATCTCAATTTCACCAAATGACTCAACTTTTGAAGCTGGTTCGAATAAAATGCTTATTTCAGCGAGTCAACTTCAACAAGACACTCAACTCTTGACGCTATTTTGACTGACATTTTTATTCCAGTGGAAAAGTACTTCAGAAGACCAAAATCTGAAGTTCACTAAATGTTTAAAATTTTAATGTTGGACTGACTAACAGTCTTCTTCCAGTGAAACAAGCACTTCAGAAGTGAAGATTCTCGACTTCACCAAATGACTCAACTTTTGATGTTGTTTTGAGTAACATGCATGTTTGAGTGAGATAAGCACGTCAGAAATCAAAAATCTCAACTTCACCAAATGATTCATCTTTTGATGTTGTTTTGACTAACGTGCTTATTTCAGTGAGATAAGCATATCCGAATACTAAAATCTCAACTTCACCATATGACCTAACTTTTGATTCTGGTTAGACTAAAATGCTTATTTCTGTGAGGTAAGCACTTCCGAAGATTAAAATCTGAACTTCATCAAATGACACAATTTTTTTGTTCATTTGACTAACATGCTTATTTCAGCGAGTTAAGCACTTCAGAGGCTAAAAATCTCAACTTCCCCAAATGACTCAACTTTTGATGCTGGTTTGACTGAAATGCTTATTTCAGCGAGATAAACACCTCAGACGACAAAAATTTACAACTTCACCAAATGACTTAATTTTTCATGCTGTTTGGACTAACATGCTTACTTGAGTGAGATAAGCACTTCAGAAAACCAAAATCTGAACTTCACCAAATTACTCAAGTTTTGATATTGGTTTGACTAACATGCTTATTTCAGCGATTTAAGCACTTCAGAAGGCGAAGATCTCAATTTCACCAAATGACTCAACTTTTGTAGCTGGTTCGAATAAAATGCTTATTTCAGCGATTTAACCTCTTCAGAAGGCGAAGATCTCAAATTCACCAAATGACTCAACTTTTGAAGCTGGTTCGAATAAAATGCTTATTTCAGCGAGTTAAGCTCTTCAGTAGACCAAAATCTGAACTTCACCAAATAACTCAAGTTTTGCTGCTTTTTTTTTTACTCACAGGCTTATTTCAGTGAAATAAGCACTTCAGAAATCAAAAATCTCAACTTCACCAAATGACTCAAATTTTGATGTTTCTTTGAATAACGTGCTTATTTCAGTGAGATAAGCATATCCGAAGACTAAAATCTCAACTTCACCAGTTGACTTAACTTTTGATGCTGGTTAAATTAAGGTGTTTATTTCAGCGAGTTTATCACCTCAGAAGCCAAAAAATCTGAACTTCACCAAATGACTTGATTTTTGATTCTGGTCAGACGAAAATGCTTACTTCGGTGAGGTAAGCACTGCATAAGATTGAAATCTGAACTTCACCAAGTAACTCAAGTTTTGATGTTGGTTTGACTATCATTCTTATTTCAGTCTGATTAGCACTTCAGAAGTCAAAAATCGCAACTTCACCAAATGACTCAACTTTTGGTGTTTATTTCAGCGATATAAGCATATCAGAAGACCAAAATCTTAATTTCACCAAGACACTCAACTTTTGATGCTGGTTTGAGTGAAATGCTTATTTCAGCGAGATAAGCATATCAGAAGTCTAAAATCTAAACTTCACTAAAGGATTCAACTTTTGATGCTAATTTGACTAAAATGCTTTTTTAAATGCGATAAGCACCTCAGAAGACAAAAATCTCAACTTCGCCAAATGACTTAATTTTTCATACCGTTTGGACTAACATGCTTATGTTAGTGAGATAATCACTCCAGAAAACCAAAATCTGAACTTCACCAATTGACTCAACTTTTGATTTTGGTTTGACGAACACGCTTATTTCAGCGATTAAAGCACTTCAGAATTCAAAAATCTCAACTTCAACAAACGACTTAATTATTGATGCTGTTTTGACTCACATGCTTATTTAACTCAGATAATACAGAAGACCAATACCTCAACTTCACCAAATGTGTTGATTTTTGACGTTGGTTTGAATGACATGTTCATTTCTTTGAGATAAGCACGGCTAAAGATCAAAATCTGAACTTCACCAAATGACTCAACTTTTGATGTTGTTTTGACTAACGCGCATATTTGAGTGAGATATGCACTTCAGAAGGCAAAAATCTCAACTTCACCAAATGACATAATTTTTGATGCTGGCAGGATTAAAATTCTTATTTCAATGAGATAAGCACTTCAGAAGACAAAAATCTGAACTTCACCAAATGACTCAATTTTTGATATTCGTTTGACTAACATGCTCATTTCAGCGAGTTAAGCACTTCAGAAGATCAAAATCTCAACTTCACCAAATGACACAACTTTTGATATTGTTCTGACTAACGTGCTTATTTCAGCGAGATAAGCATAGCAGAATGCCAAAATCTCAACTTCAACAAGACACTCAACTTTTTATGCTGTTTTGACAACATGCTTATTTCAGCGAGATCAGCAGTTCAGAAAACCAAAATCTGAACTTCACCAAAGGACCTAACTTTGGACGCTGGTCGGACGAAAATGCTTATTTCAGTGAAATAGCACTTCAGAAATCAAAAACCTCAACTTCACCATCTGACTTAATTTTTGATGCAGTTTTGACTAACATGCTGATTTAACTCAGATAAGCACTTCAGAAGACCAATGTCTCACTTCACCAAAAATGACTCAATTTTTGATGTTGGTTTGAATGACATGCTTATTTCATGAGGTAAGCACTTCAGAAGATCAAAATCTCAACTTCACCAAAACACTCAACTTTTGATGCTGGTTGGTTTAAAATGCTCATTTCAGCGAGTTCAGCTCTTCAGAACACCAAAACCTGAACTTCACCAAACGAATCTAGTTTTGATGATAGTTTGACGAACATGCTTATTTGAGTGAGATAATCATTTCAGAAGTCA
>NW_025975514.1:0-482 GCF_021869965.1 Rhincodon typus
GTGTGTGTGGGACCCTGTACCCCAGTGAGAGTCAGTGTGTGTGTGTGGGACCCTGTACCCCAGTGAGAGTCAGTGTGTGTGTGTGTGTGTGTGTGTGTGGGACCCTGTACCCCAGTGAGAGTCAGTATGTGTGTGTGTGGGACCCCGTACCCCAGTGAGAGTCAGTGTGTGTGTGTGTGTGTGGGACCCTGTACCCCAGTGAGAGTCAGTGTGTGTGTGTGTGTGTGTGTGTGTGTGGGACCCTGTACCCCAGTAAGGGTCATTGTGTGTGTGGGACCCTGTACCTCATCCTCGGGATGATCCAGCCCTCAACACTCTCTCCCACAGGCTCTCATGTTTAAAACCACCCCTCCCTCACCTTCCTGCCTCCCCCAGCCCCCTACACCCTCTCCCTATCTCTGTCACCTCCTCCAGCCCCTACACCCTCTCCCTATCTCTGTCACCTCCTCCAGCACCTACACCCCCTCCCTATCTCTGTCACC
>NW_025975514.1:1151-1252 GCF_021869965.1 Rhincodon typus
CTGTACCCCAGTGAGAGTCTGTGTGTGTGTGTGTGTGTGTGTGTGTGTGGGACCCTGTACCCCAGTGAGAGTCTGTGTGTGTGTGTGTGTGTGTGTGTGTG
>NW_025975514.1:2163-2461 GCF_021869965.1 Rhincodon typus
TGTGTGTGTGTGTGTGGGACCCTGTACCCCAGTGAGAGTCTGTGTGTGTGTGTCTGTGTGTGTGGGACCCCGTACCCCAGTGAGAGTCAGTGTGTGTGTGTGGGACCCCGTACCCCAGTGAGAGTCTGTGTGTGTATGTGTGTGTGTGTGTGTGTGTGGGACCCTGTACCCCAGTGAGAGTCAGTGTGTGTGTGTGTGTGTCTGTGTGTGTCTGTGTGTGTGTGTGGGACCCCGTACCCCAGTGAGAGTCAGTGTGTGTGTGTGGGACCCCGTACCCCAGTGAGAGTCAGTGTGTGTC
>NW_025975514.1:2561-3617 GCF_021869965.1 Rhincodon typus
TGTATGTGTGTGTGTGTGTGTGTGTGGGACCCTGTACCCCAGTGAGAGTCAGTGTGTGTGTGTGTGTGTCTGTGTGTGTCTGTGTGTGTGTGTGGGACCCCGTACCCCAGTGAGAGTCAGTGTGTGTGTGTGGGACCCCGTACCCCAGTGAGAGTCAGTGTGTGTGTGTGTGGGACCCCGTACCCCAGTGAGGGTCAAAGTGGTGAGCAGAAAACATTTCAAAAAAGATTCAAGATTGAAATCAGAATGCAAACAACTGATCATTCTGTCAACGAATATCTCTCGAGTTGCAATGTCCTCATCTGACATTTTGGCAAGAGCATGTTGGCTGTGAATCAGATCAATCCCTTAATCCCTGCGGATCATTTTAAAAGTCTCTCTGCTCCTGTGGGATTTAGGATTAGCATGTGGTTCCCCCTTCCAGAGGCAGTGAGGCAAAAAGTATTGGCGTCAGGCTGGAGTTAGGCTTCAGGCTCAGGTTAGGCCTCAGGCCTGAGTTAGGCCTCAGGCCTGAACAGGCCGAAAGGGGAATTTGTCCTGTACAGGTGAGAACCTCCAGAATAACCAAAACCGTACGAGGCTGGTGAGGATTCCTGGAACGTTCGGAATCTGCAGGGAAGGTTCAGGAAGCGGGGGAGGGATGCGGAAGAACGAGAGAGGCAGAGAGACAAAATGCAACAAATGTTGACTGCATCACAACTGAAGACAACATTGTCTCCTTATCTCTCAGTGTTTAACGTCACTGGGTCGTGGGTGTCGTGGACCAAAAACCCCGCGAGTTGGCACCCCAGCGCCCCGCCCCCCGCTCCCACACACTTCCCCAGTCCCCCCAGAGCCACAACTTGCATTTGTCTAGTCCCCATTTCCCTGCACACCCCAGCCCACAGCGACCTTCCAGACAGGAAGATTACATAAACGCAACTCAACCGATGTCTCTCTGCAGCCCACAGCGCTGACCCTCCGACCGCGCCCGCTCCCTCGGCGCTGACCCTCCGACCGCGCCCGCTCCCTCGGCGCTGACCCTCCGACAGCGCCCGCTCTCTCGGCGCTGACCCT
>NW_025975514.1:3627-4032 GCF_021869965.1 Rhincodon typus
TCGGCGCTGACCCTCCGACAGCGCCCGCTCTCTCGGCGCTGACCCTCTATAATCAGGAGAGGTTGCAAGTCAAGTCTGAGAGACACACTTTCAGAGTTTTACCCTTTCAGGTTCCCCCCCCCGCCCCACCCCCACACCCTGCTGGGTGAATTACCACGATGTAGGGGTCCGCCAGCTGGGCACCGTATAGTGTCCATGAGGTCGATGTCAGCAGCGTGGCTACGGTCAGAGGGAACGAGAGGCACTTTGTTGACCGGGTTCGTACAATTTTAGCCTGGATAGCATGAGGGAGAGAGAGAAAGGGGTGAAGAAACGTCACCAGAAACAGCAAAGAAACAGCACCAGCTACAAACCAGGTCTTAGGCCCCAACACCAGCCACACACTAGGCCTTAGGCCCCAACACC
>NW_025975514.1:4042-5349 GCF_021869965.1 Rhincodon typus
CTAGGCCTTAGGCCCCAACACCAGCCACACACTAGGCCTTAGGCCCCCAACACCAGCCACACACCAGGTCAAGGCCCTGTGCTGACACCACAGATGCCCACAGGCCCCAAAGCCAACTACACACTAGGCCACACTGCCCAGGAACGACCACATATTAGGTCACAGGCTCCAAGGTGAAGCATACACTAGATCACAGGCCTCAGCAGAAACCACACACTCGGCAACAAAGCTCAGGGCCAACCAATCACTAGGCTGCAAGGCCCAGGGCTAACAACACACTAGGCCACAGGCATCAGGGCTAACCACACACTAGGCCACAGATCTCAGACCAACCACACACCAAGCCCCAGGGTCCTGTGTCTAGGAAATGTCCAATTTTCCTTTCCCCAACATATTGTCCCTTTGCCCTTTTAAATTCCGGAGTCTGCATTCCTGTCACTCCAAACAAAAAAAGAAATCTCCCCACCTAAAAAACCTTCTAGGTAAAATAACAAATTCCTCAAACCGCACCCTGCCTTCAAGCTGATTTTAGATTTGATTCCTTCTTATTACCAATGGACCAACCAGTGGAACTGGCTTTTCTTGATCAACCTTACCAATTAATTCAAATTCCTGTGCCAGGTCTATTAACTTTCTCTCATCTAAGTGACTAACTTCCTTGTCAACACTGAAATTGACACTCTCTTGGTGCCTCGTTGGGTCCTGGGGACTGGATCTGGACATTTCAGGGGATTGTGCACGGCATGAGTGACTCAAGGCCTGGGGTCAGGCCTGAACTCTTGCCCTGGTGATGCCTACCTTACCAAAAAACACATGGTTCACTTGAGGCTAACCTCATAAGCTGGACTCCAGACAGAGTGCTTAATGACGCAGGTCCCGTGGCCAAATACACACAAGGCCTCAGGCCCCATGGCTAACCACACACTAGGCCTCAGGCCC
Organism: Rhincodon typus; assembly: GCF_021869965.1. Lineage (NCBI taxonomy): Eukaryota > Metazoa > Chordata > Chondrichthyes > Orectolobiformes > Rhincodontidae > Rhincodon > Rhincodon typus. The sequence continues at coordinate 4,982 of NW_025975514.1, forward strand.
CACAAATAATTACACACTAGGCCTCAGGCCCCATAGTTAACCACACAGTAGGCCTTGTGGCGAACCACAAACTAGGCCTCAGGCCCCATGCTCAAACACACATGAAGCCTCAGGCTCTGAGTCCATCCACGCACTAGGGCCGAATCCCACACCTAAGCTTCTGCCTGTGGGACAATCACACATCAGGCCACCAGGCACGATGGCTAACCACGTATTAGGCCTCAAGCCCTGAGGCCATCCATACACTTTGCCTGAGCCCTGTGGCTATCCGCACACTAGGCCTCAGGCCCCGTGGCTACCCGCACACTGGGCCTCAGGCCGCGTGGCTACCCGCACACTGGGCCTCAGGCCCCGTGGCTACCCGCACA
>NW_025975514.1:5359-6437 GCF_021869965.1 Rhincodon typus
TCAGGCCCCGTGGCTACCCGCACACTGGGCCTCAGGCCCCGTGGCTAACCACACACTGGGCCTCCTGCCTCTCGTTGGGAGTGACACCACAGCCTCACAGAGAGAGGCTTCTATGTGTCGAAGCTGGCCGCGCTGCACCCCAAACAAGCCGTTGTCGCATTGAGCTGGCGCGCTAGAGATTTACCAAGTCGGCAAGTGGTGAGAGGTACATGGTGATAGTGAAAGCACTGCACAGGAAGCCCAGCTGGTTCATACGGAGGTCTGTGTCTGACACCAACATCGCAAAGTAGCAATAGACTGTCCCCAGAACTGCTCCAGCCAGGACAACTTTGGTCATCACCTGAAACTGTGATAGGATCACAAAAAAGACATTTTAGAAAACGTGGGAACTACATTTAGTTTGGCCTTAGGGTTTATGACACGGTTAGTCCATAATTTGACACTTGACCCCTATCCCCATTGCCACCTGAGGCCTTTCTCCCATGATCCTTTGCCCCATGACCTATCTGGACACAGCAAATGATCAGTGCCCACCTTGGCTTAGACATTTCGAGGTGGGCCTAAGGGACATTCACCTCAGAGACCAGAGGTTGTGGGTTCATGAGGGAGCGGGCGCTGTCGGAGGGTCGGCGCCGAGGGAGCGGGCGCTGTCGGAGGGTAGGCAGCGAGGGAGCGGGCACTGCTGGAGGGTCGACGCCGAGGGAGCGGGCGCCGTAGGAGGGTCAGCGCTGAGGGAGCAGGCGCTGTCGGAGGGTCAGTGCTGAGGGAGCGGGCGCTGTCGGAGGGTCAGCGCCGAGGGAGCGGGACGTATGTACCCACTTTCTTCCAGGTAACACTCAGTTTTGGGAAGATGGTAACCCATTGGTGAGGTCACTGGGTATGTAATCTGGAGGCTAATGCTGGGGGGGGGGGGGGGCGGGGGTGTGGGTTTGGGTCCCGAATTGGAGTCGGTGGGGTGTTGGGAAGTAATTCTTACCCGTGCTGGGCCTACACGTGACTCCAGACCCCATGATGGGGTGTGACTCTCTAAAAGCGAGACTCTCAGCTCGAGGGGCAATTAGGGACGAGAGACCGATGG
>NW_025975514.1:6537-6949 GCF_021869965.1 Rhincodon typus
CCCCCCCCCCTCCACCTGCAGGGGCATTTGAGGGGGAGGTCCATGGCCGAGCACCTACCTTCTCGTTGCTGAAGTAGAGGTAGGCCAGGATGTAGCAGATCTGCAGAGAGACGCCAATGGAGTTGACCGTCATCAACGTCCAATCTCCTTTGAGTTGGCCATAGTAGAGCCATCCACAGTTACTGAGGGGGGCAGGGGGGCAGGGGGGCAGGGGGGTGGGGGAAGAGGGGGCAACAGAAACGGAGCTTGTCAAACAGCCTCAAGCTTTCTGCAATTCACTCAAACGCCCCCATAACACCCCCCACCGGGTGCAGCTTGAGGCTGCGTTGGTGGAGAGCCCCAGGCTCCACATGAGGCCTAGTCCCGGTGCGGGGGGAGAGAGAGAGAAGGGGCGGGAGAGAGGGGGGAGAGA
>NW_025975514.1:7049-7899 GCF_021869965.1 Rhincodon typus
AAACTGATCAGAGATATTGATAAGGGGATGTTTCAGGAGGTGAAACTCATCAGAGAAATTGATCAGGGGGTGAAACTGATCAGAGAAATCGATCCGGGGTAGTTTCAGGGAGTGCGGGGGTGAAACTGAGCAGAGATATCGATCGGGGGAGTTTTGGGGGTGAAACTGATCAGAGATATTGATAAGGGGATGTTTCAGGAGGTGAAACTGATCAGAGATATTGATCAGGAGGAGCTTCGGGGATGGAGGAAGTGAAACTGATCAGAGAAATTGATCAGGAGGGGTTTCAGGGGGTGATATTGATCAGGGGGAGTTTCAGGCAATTAGCTCGCTCCCCCCCCACCCCCTCCCTGGGGATTACTTACAGGCCTGTACCGAACATCCAAACTGTGAAGACCAGGCAGCACCATGACAGGAACTGAAGGCTGTGCATGTTGGTCTGGAGACCTGTTCTCTCTCTCTCTCTCTCTCTGTGTGTGTCTCTGGGTTACTTTGTTACCGGGCTCAGGCCGCGAATACAATCCGTTACAATGTTACACTGTCCTGGCTACAGTGTATCGACCAGCCGCAGCGTGTGTCTGAGGGACCAGGGAACACAGGGAACACAGGGACTGAGGGCAGTGAGGGCTCTAGCAGGACAGGACACGGAGAGATGGGGAGCTCCCTGCTCCCAGACAGGGCTCAGACACAAACACAACCAGAACACACAGACACGTGGACAAATGGCAGGAAACAGGAAGCAGTTCCCATTGAGATCCGCTACCGTTCCTCCCAAAGGCTCTCTCTGTGTTAGAGATCAGTCCCTGTCACTGTCTGTCTGTGTGTGTGTGTGTGCGAGAGAGAGAGAGAG
>NW_025975515.1:0-7899 GCF_021869965.1 Rhincodon typus
CCCTTCTTCAGAAATCATTTCTGAAGAAGGGTCTAGGCCCGAAACGTCAGCCTTCTTGCTCCTCTCTTGCTGCTTGGCCTGCTGTGTTCATTCAGCTCTACACCTTGTTATCTCCCCATTTCTGTATTCTATTTCCCTCACAATAAACAATTTCATTCAATAAGTTTTCCTATTTACTTACTCTCTTCATACTAGACTTTGGCAACTCATGCACTAGGACACCCAGTTACCTCTGCATCTTAGAGCTTTGCAATCTCTCACAATTGAGTTTTTTTAAATCCTTTCTGCCAAAATGGACAATTTCACTCTTTCCACATTATACACCATATACTAAATCCTTTCCAACTCATATAATCTACTTATATCTCCCATAGCCTCCTCATGTCCCCTTCACAGCTTACTTTTCTACCTATCTTCGTGTTATGGTAAATTTAGAAAGCATATCTTTGCTGCCTTTATCCCAGTCATTCATAGACATTGTGAATGTTGATGCACCCCTTGATCCTTGTGGCACATCACTCATTACATCTTGTCAACCAGAAAAGACTAATTTATGCCTACTCCCTCTTGTCAGTTGGACAATTTTCTATCCTTGTTACACCCACACCATGAATCAGCATGCTCTGCAATAAGCTTTTATATGGCAACCTTTCAAATGTATTCTGGAAATCTCAGTACAGTGTGTAAACCAGTTTTCCTTCATCCACAGCATATTATTTCTTCAAAGAACTCCAATAAATGTGTTAAGCCTGATTTCCAGTTCATAATATCATGTTGACTTTGTCTGATTACCTTAAATATTTTTAAGTGCCCTCCCACGAAGTGTATAATAATAGATTCTAAAAGTTTCCTTATACGGACATTAAGCTAACTGGCCTGTAGTTTCCTGCATTCTGTCTCCCTCCCTTTTTGAATAAAATCTAATGGAACCTTCCCAAATCTAGGGAATTTTGAAGAATTAGAACCAAAGCATCAATTATTTCACTATTCACTTATATTAATAGCATAGGAGGAAGCCCATCAGAGCCCTAATACTTGTCAGCCTACAGATCCAACAATTTGCTCAGTACCACTTCCCTCCTCATTGTAATTTACATGTGTCCTTCCCTCCTTCCGTTTCCTGACATATTGTTATTTCCCAGGGTGTTACTTGTATCCGCTAGAGAAGATTAATTAATGTTCAACCTGTTCAATTCATCTACCTTTTTTTTATTTTTCATTATTAAATCCCCGGCCTCCCTCATTGCCTAGAAAGCCAAGACTCACTGTTAACTGTTCTTTCTCAAATGGAAAAAAAATCCTACAATCTGCTTTCTTAACCCAGTTAGTTTTCTCTCAAGCTCTGATTTTTCCCTGCTTATTAATCTTTTAGTCATTCTTTGATGTTATTTATAATCTATCCAATCTTTTATCTTTACACAGTTATATGCTTTTATCATTCAGTTTATTCTACCTTTAACATTTTGTATTTAACCATGGATAATGGTTCTACCCATTTGGAATTTAGCTTTTTTGTTGGAATGAAATAACTCTTGAAATGTCTGCCACTGCATTTCCATTGACCTATTCCTTAACATAATTTTCTATCTCTGTTTTCATGCACTTATAATTGGCCTTGAATAAGTTTTAAATACTAAATACTAATAGCTTCTCTACCACAAACTAAATGTAAAAATCAATGTTTTATTCAATCAAGCCAAAGTCAGCAGAACTGAAAACATGCACCTTGACAGCTGCAATGTGTCCCAATGCTTTCGTCATTGACCAGCCAAAGATGGGGTCTAGGCCCGAAACGTCAGCTCTCCTGCTCCTCTGATGCTGCTTGGCCTGCTGTGTTCATCCAGCTCAATACCTTTTTATCAAAGACTAATTTGGATTTTTTTTAGGGCTTTTTGGATTTTCTAATCTGCTGCATTTTTTTCTAGTGTTTGATTTGATTAGACTTATTGTAGTCACATGTATCTAAGTACAGTGAAAACTTTGTTTTGCGAGCAGTAGAGGCAGATCTTAGCAAACAAGCACAGAAGTCATAGGGTGCTTACACAGAACAAGGCATACAGGTTACAGTTGCACAGGAGGTGCACAAAGCAAGATCAACATTAACAAGATCAACATTACTTGAAGTTAGACAGTTCATTCATCAGTCTAATAACAACAGGGAAGAAATGTTCTTGAACCTGTCAGTGCGTGTGTTCAAGCTTCTGTAACTTCTGCCTGACAGAAGAGCCGTAGGAGAGCATTACCAGGGTGGGAGGGGTCTTTAATGATGTTGGCAGCCTTTCTGCAGCAATGAGACCTGTAAATGGAGCCCATGGATGGCAGGTTGGCTTCTGTGATGGTCTGGGCTGTGTACACACCTTCTGTAGTTTCTTCCAGACCTGGGCAGAGCAGTTGCTGTACCAGGCAATTACGAACCCATGTAGTATGCTTTCTATGGTGCATCTATAAAAGTTGACGAGGGTCCTGGATGAACATGCTAAATTTCCTAAGCTGCCTGAGGAAGAAGAAGCATTGTTGTGCCTTCTTGACCATTGCACCTATATGGGAAGTCTAGGCCAGGTTGTCGGTTATCGTCACTCCTAGGAACTTGACGCTATCCACCCTCTCAACCTCACCTCTGTTGATGTAGGTGGGGGTGTGTCCTCTTCCTTTCTTCCTGAAGTCAATGATCAGGTCTTTATTTTTGCTGACATTGAGAGAGAGGTTGTTATCATTGCACCACAACACAAAGTCCTCTATCTGCTTCCTGTATTCTGACTCATAATTGTTTGATATCCATCCTTCTACGGTAGTGTTGTCAGCAAACTTGTAGATGGCATTTGTTCAGAAGTTGGCAACACAGTTGTGGATATAGAGGGAGTACAGCAGGGGGCTCGAAGGGCTAAATGGCCTACGACTCCTCTTTTCTATGTGTCTATGTCATGGCCCAAGGCCTTCTTGAACTACACAAAGACCATCAAGGTGTGGAGGCCAGAAGGAAATGCATTTCTGATGTCAAAAATTTTGAGATTTTGGGTTTCCTGACCCTATTCCTCTCTTCATTGGGAGACAAAAATCTGATCCCTAGTCCAGCCTAGATATGGATATTTTTGAAATGTGATTTGGACACATGACCTGTAAATCAAAGGTAACAACTCTATCTACTGAGCTAAGCTGAAAGAAAGAAGTGGAACAATGAGAGGAGAAAAAGCCAAAGATACGAATGAGTTGAGAGTTGAATGCATCATAACAAGCCATCTTGAATATTGCCCTTACGCTTTGATAATAAGGATAGGCTCTAGGGATAACTTTCCATTTATAATGAAGCCACGTTACCTGTGAGCACACATCATAATCAGGGGTAAGAAACCATGAATTCCAGGAAGCCCCCTAACTGGGCAAAGCAACCTTTCGAACTTTGTTGGAGATGGCACTGACAACTCATGAAAGTTTTTGTAATTATATTCATGTAGGTCTGTTGGGGAATCCACTATTTCCCATGGTGAAGTTTGTAATGTATTCCGCATGCATAGCTATTTGGCAGACCTGGCCTTTAGCCATGTTTGAGCATTACATGTTTATTGGAAACATGTTGTTTTTCCACTTGGTGTGTGGCTTCATTTGCATTTATGTTGCTGCATGCATTCCTGTCACTGTTTAAGTGTGGTGCAGTTCCATTCCTTTGATTTCACAAGAATTTCATTAGCAGTTTAACTTGTAAGGAATAATGGGGGAAAGCTTGGACAAGACTCAAAAATGTTTGTGGCGATAATGAAAGCAATTGACCTGTGCCAGAGTAGTCAAAGTTAGTGAATGCATCTTCAAATGCAACAACTTCATGAGCTATTCAATACATCTTACAAACAAGGAACTACAGTAGGCCCCTACCTATTCTATCCAACCTGCTCATGATTTTGAAAACCTCTATCAGATCTCCTCTTAGCTTCTGCCTCTCCAAGAAGAACAATCCCAACAAATTTAGTTTATCCTCATAACTGAAGTTCGTTAACCCTTGAATCATTCTTGTAAATCATTTTTGCACTCTCTAATACGCAGAACTGTACACAATACTGCAGCTGAAGTCTAACAAATGTCTTGTACAGGTTCTACGTTATGTTTTCGCTCTTATACTCTAAGCTAATTATGACAGTAGATGGGAGAAAGAACTATAATGCTGTAGGTCTTAACTCCAATCCATTCTTCTGTCATTAAGATGAGTAACTCATGAGTAAATGGCTAAATAGACACTTCAACCTTCATTACTCAACAAATATCAAATCCTCTTTGTACACTTTGTAACAGGACACACTGTATTTTTCCAAAGTAAAATGAGTTTGCAAAATATTAGCAAAAGGCTGTACGAAAAACATGTAAAAGCAAGGAGAAACAACGCACTCAACAGTGATACAATTGAACCTTTCTAACTGCTTTTTGGCTTTGACACTCACCCATATTGTTCTAATTGCTACTGCTGGCACCACTGCTCTCATATTTAATTTGTAAATAGCGCGAAAGGAAATGGCGACTATTCAAAAATAGGATAGTTCAAAACCATTTTATAAAGTGTTTTCGTTCTGAAGCAACATTAGGAAAGAATTTGAAGCCACTGATTTATGTTGCAACCTCGACAAAATGAACCTAGAAATAATTGCTGCCAGTGGAAAGTTAGCCAGAAGCACAAGGAGCTGACTGCCTGTGGTTTTCTGTGGTCAGCTCACTGGAATAGTTAGGATGTACACAGCTTTGTCCTGTCGCCAGGAATGATCTTGTTGGGCATGTGGAAAATCTGGCGAGAGACTCAAATGTAAATGACCGCGCCCAAATTAAAGTAATTGCCTGAGCATGGGGTCAATATTGATTCAAAAGATTCAAAGTGGATTTCAATTATCTGTCATTGTTTGCCAAGATAGTGTGAGCTGGGTAAAATTAAAGGAGAGGAAACACAATATGAAGGCATGAAGCGGATTTGTGACAAGTGGCAAGTGGCAAAGCACTTAGGGTCCCTCTTTGATGGTTGTCACAGGGGCTATAACGTGAATCCGGAAGAATTTTCTCTTTGATACTGCATCACAGTCTCCTAGAGGGCAGCCAATATATTATTGTTTCTCTCAAAATGGCATTCTGTCTCTGTTTCTCAGGAGTGTGTATGTGAACATGGTGCAAAGTGGCTGCCATTGTTAAATAGTTGAGGAATGTGTACAAGGTGTGTGACATGAATGGGAGGCTTGCAACAATGCTAAGTTTGTGAGAGAGACTGGATGTGTGAAGTTTAGGTATGAGTTGCAGTAGTCAGAGATTGTAGATGTTTGATTGATAGAGTGCATGATGTCTACTGGACGAATACCTGGAATGTGCGCATTGCCTTATAGAAAATGCTAGGCTGGTTGGGCCTGTATCAGAGCACCAAGTCTATCATTGACTGTCATCTAGGAACCATTTCAATCGAAAATCTTTTTGGAAATGGGCCTTTTTTTGGGGTACAGGTAAAGTCACCATAGTCCCAAATGACTATGGCGCTGTTCTCTCATTAGAGAGAGATGACTGGTAGTTGCTTAACCTGAGGGTCATTACGCCTCAAACGAGGGGAGAGATTGAGAAGGAGAGTCCTTCATGGTAACCTCAGCCAGCATGTAAATGGAACCCATGCCGTTGGCATCACTCTGCAAATCAACTGAGTTAAACAGCCCATTTGTTTTGGGTACTGTGTGCTAGATTGAAGCAGATTAAATGAGACAGAGCAAGTTAGATGTAAATACATTTCTTTTCTGACCCAAAAGTTTGCCTCAATTCCACAACAGGACAATATCCTGTTATACATGCGTAGACCTTTTTGATTTCCGGAACTAGCCATTGTGTGGCTTTACTTGCAACAGGATTGTCAGTTTAGTGGGAGTTTCATCTCCTGGTCCCATATCAGTCAGGAACCTACTTCAGATTACACAAGCCCAGTTCACAAAGGATCCTTCAAGCCACCATTCAGAGGTGAGAGGTCAGTATGTTAACACACTGTGCTCTATTGTCTCCATACAAAAATACTTACCGATTCTATTTAAAAAAAGCAAACTTCGTCCTTTTCATATTGAATGCTGTAAATGGATTTCTGTAATTGCAAATACTGCACTTTATTTAGGACTAAGCACTTTGTAGACACTGTCCTTTCCAAGAGAAATACAAGATTGCAGACATATGGTTTACGGCTTATTGTGAAAGCATATTTATTCCAGACTTGACCATATAGAGAGTGGTTTGACTAAGCTATTTCCTTAATCATGCATAGGCACTCTCACATTTACATTCCATTTTGGTTGGACAGTTATCACAGTCTACAGTTATGGCAAATCTGTCATATGGCAACCTGGGAAGTATGTCTGAGCATCTAAATTTAGACCAGTTTCCATTCAGAGAAATGATATGTAAACAATACTGTTTTGTTCCTTTTTGTCTATAGGAGCTTACTTTAGCAAATAACTGCAGTAATAAGTGTACAATAAGACTCGTAATTTGTTTAAGACATGCCAGCAAATGGATAGCTGATTAAATGGTGTTGTACAAAGTGCATATTATCCCATAAAGATTAATATCAAAATGAATATTTTATTTTCCTCATTTACATTGCTGAAAAAATAGAGACCAACTATAATCCAGGGCACCAAATTTTAAATTTACTTGGTGGAATTAATCTTAGTATCAACAATCAAATTTGTGCTCCTGGGTTGTGAACTTGTGAAACTTGTCCCCTGCTATGGGAAGGACGTTGTGAAAGTGAAAAGGGTTCAAAAAAATTTACAAGGATGTTGCCAGGGTTGGAGGGTTTGAGCTGTAGGGAGAGGCTGAATAGGCTGGGGCTATTTTCCCTGGAGGGTCAGAGGCTGAGGGGTGACTTTATAGAGGCTTATAAAATCATGAGGGGTATGGATGGGGTGAATAGCCAAGATCTTTTCCCAAGGATAGGGGAGTCCAAAACTAGACAGCATAGGTTTAAGGTGATAGGGGAAGGATTTAAAAGAGACTTAATGGGCAACATTTTCACGCAGAAGATGGTGCGTGTATAGAATGAGCTGCCAGAGGAAGTGGAGGAGGCTGGTACAATTACAACATTTAAAAGCCACCTAGATGGGTACAAGAATAGGAAGGGTTTAGATGGATTATTGGGCCAAATGCTGGCAAATGGGACTAGATTAATTTAGCATAATGGTCAGCATGAACGAGTTGGACCAAAGAGTCTGTTTCCGTGCTGTACATCTCTATGGCTCTCTACAACTACTTAATAAATTCATGAAAAGAAAGTAAGTGGACAAGCACTTAGAATTCCAGGGCATAATAGGCTATGGACCAAGTGCAGGTAAATGGATTACTATAGTTTGGTGTTTGTTGATTGGCATAGACATGATGGGCCAAAGGGCCTGTTCTATGCTGTGTGATTCCATGACTATGACTCTGTAAGCCTGGAACAATTGATCAATTTAATTCATAAACGTACAGCTAAGAGACAAGATAAACTGTTAAAGGCTGATATCAGGGAGTTCTACACAGAATAAATGCTCGAGTGGCTTTCCAAATACAACAACAACAGCTTATATCTATATAGTGTCTTCAACCACATTGAAAAATTCCAAGGCACTTTACTGGAACAATAGAAAATAAAATAGGACACCAAGCTGGATAAAGAGCTATTAAGTCAAAAATATATAAAATGCATATAAATATTTATTTATGTATAGAAAACAAACTACATAATTTTAAAATATTCATTCAAAGCATTTGGCTGGTCACTGGCTGGACCAGCACTTCTTGTCCAACCCTTAATTGCCCTTGAAAAGATAATGGCTTCTTGAATCACAGCAGTCCAATTAATATAGAGACAGTCACAATACATTAGGGAAGAAATTCCAGAATTTTGACTCCACAACTGTGAAGAAA
>NW_025975516.1:0-7899 GCF_021869965.1 Rhincodon typus
GGACCCTTCTTCAGAAAATTTTCTGAAGAAGGGTCCCGACCCGAAACGTCAGCTTTCCTGCTCCTCTGATGCTGCCTGGCCTGCTGTGTTCATCCAGCTCTATACCTTGTTATCTCAGATTCTCCAGCATCAGCAGTTCCTACTAACTCCTAAGTCCTATTGTGTTTCAATTTTCCAAAGCCTTTCCTTCCCATTTAGAAAATAGCCCATGCCTCTATTCTTCCTATCAAAGCCTCACACTTTCTCATACTGTACTCCATCTGCCACATCGTTGCGCACTCTCCCAGCCTGCCCAATTCATTCTGCAGCCTCCCTGCTTCCTCAATACTACCTGTCCCTCCATCTACCTTTAATGTGGACAATTATGAGGTGATGCATTTTGGGATCTCTAACATGGCAAGGGAGTACACGATGAATGGTTACACCCTTCCAAGTACAGAGGATCAGAGGGACCTTGGTGTCCATAGCTCCTTTGAGGGCAGGTAGATAAAGTGGTTAAGAAGGCATGTGGGATCGTTGTCTGTATTAATCAAGACTTTGAATGCAAGAGCAGATTTGGTGCAATGGAATCGTATATCCCTTTACTTCTTCCTTTATTCATTCAAGGGATAAGCATAATCATTGGCCAGGCCAAGCATTTATTTCCCCATCCCTAATTGGCCAGAGGGCAGTTAAGAGACAACCACATTGCTGTGGGTCTGGTGTCACACGTAGGCGAGACCAGGTAAGGATGGCAGCTTCGTTCCCTAAAGAGCATTAATGAACCAGATGGGTTTTTCCAACAATTGATTCATGGTCATCATTAGACTCTTAATTCCAGATATTTATTGAATTCAAATTCCACCATCTGCTGTGGCGGGATTTAAACCCAGGTCTCCAGAATGTTACCTGGGTCTCTGTATTAATGGCCCAGTGATAATACCACTAGGCCATCGCCTCCCCAAGTATATAACTGGTTTGACCAAGTTGGGGTGTGATGTGCAGTTCTAGTTGCCGCTATAGGAAAGATGTGACTGCACTAGAGGGGCTGCAGAGTAGATTCACCAGGGCGTTGCCTGGGATGCAGTGATTCAGCTACAACGAGAGACTAGATCAGCCAGGGTTGTCTTCCTTCGAGCAGTGAAGGCTGAGGGAGCGGGAACCCGGCTGAGGATTGTGTAAAGTTCTGAGGGACATACATAGGACAGGAGAAAGTTTTCCGCTTCGTAGAGGGGGTCAACGACCAGGGGGGCAGTTTTAAAGTGAGGAGCAGAAGGTTCAGAGGAGATTTGAGGAGAATTGTTTGCAACCAGCAGGTGGTAGGTATCTGGAACTCACTGACTGCCTGAATAGGTGGTAGAGGCAGGAACCCTCAAGACCCTTAAGAACAATTTAGGTGCACATTTGAAATATCATGGCACATGGGGCTACAGGGCCAAGTGCTGGAAAAAAGGAGATTGGAATAGCTAGAGATAATAGGAACTGCAGATGCTGGAGAATCCGAGATAACAAGGTGTAGAGCTGGATGAACACAGCAGGCCAAGCAGCATCATAGGAGCAAAAAGGCTGATGTTTCGGGCCTAGACCCATTGGAATAGCTAGATGTGTGATGACTGGCACAGACGAAATGGGCAGAAGGGCCTTTGCCATGCTGTAAAAGCTCCACGATTCTATTTAAAATAAAAGCAGGGAAATCCCAGAAACACTGAGCGGTTGTGATGGAACTCTCACTGACCCAAAACACATTCACTCGGTTGCTCTCTGTCTGCAGTTGCTGCTAAACAGTTATTCTGCCTTTCAGTCCACAGGAACAGTTTTCACCATGACCACTAGGTCGTAGCATGCTCATTGATTGAGGACAGAAATGTCCCTGGGATTCCAGCAATCAGTCCTACTGCTCCTTTCCAGGAGGGGGGAATTGCTCTTGGACACACGTATTCGTCAGCATCTCCCCCAACGAAGACTTCCTCATTTCTGAGCCTCAAATAATTCACAGAGACTGCAACATCTTGTAGTGCAGTGGGTAGTGTCCCTGCCTCTGAGCTAGACTTTCTGGCCTCGCATCCCACAGCCAGGATTTTGTTTCCACACATTCATTTATGGATGTGGGCATCACTGGTGAGGCTATCCCTGATTGCCCAGAGGACAGTTAAGTGTTAACCACATTGGGACTGGAGTCACACGTAGGCCAGACCCTGTCAGGACGGCAGATTTCCTTCCCTAAAGGACAATTCAGAATGCCCACCTCCACGTTCCCCTCCGAGCCACTCACCATGCTGACTTGGAAATATATTACTGTTCCTTCAGTGTCGCTGGGTCAAAATCCTGGAATTCCCTCCCTAAGGGCATTGTGGGCCAACCCACCGCAGATGGACTGCAGCGGCTCAAGAAGGCAGCTCACCCCCACCTTCTCAAAAACAGCTAGGAATGGGCAAGAAATGCTGGCCATACAGCCATACAGGTGAAGAATAAGAACAGACTATCGCTGCATCTTGTGTTGAGATGGTCACGATGAGTTTGGGTTCAAGACAGTCTGTTGAGGAGAAGGCAAAATCAAGAACTGACTCTAGGCTTAAACTTCAAAGTAACAAGATTTATTAATCATTAATACTGTCTTTTAAATAATCGATACACCCGCCTCTGATCTTATTGTTACATTAGGTAAGGACTGATCTGACTTCTTTGCATGCTCATGTCCTCATTGGATCTGGTCTGGTGTCTCTTCTGGAATTGTAAAATTTCTTGAAATTTCTAACTCTGCCTGCACTGTGATATTTATATTCTGTGATGTGTAGCTGTGTGACATCCTTGCAAGTTTGCTCCAGGGTCCAGAAATGCTTATGCAACAATGACACCTCAATAATATGTAATGGGCTTTGTGCTGTCTTATGGTTGTAAAAGACAATAACAATTTTCATTTACATATCTTAACTTTTAACCTAATGAAATGCCTTACAGTGTTGCATCGGACCATTACAGGACAGTGTTTGGCTCTGAGTCACATTAGGAGGTCTTTAGAGAGAGGGAGGGGTTTTTAAGTAATATCTTAACAGCAATGCAAGATTTTGTGTGTCTTTCTCTCTCTGTGAGGTAAATGAACAAGTCCAAATTATTTTAATTTTAAGACCAGTCCATCTGAAAACAATTAAATACAGTTGTAATGGTCATAAATTGATCCACATGTCCTTTTTATATGGCATTTAAATGTATTTTGCAAGTTAACCATTCTACAATCCAGTTTTTCAAATCTGTAAGATATTATGATCCACCCTGTAGGTGTCTCTGGTGTGGTGTGGATCAGACTGGTTCCCGCTCTGTTGGCTCTTTCTGAAATAAATGAGGTCATGATAATTGCTCATTTATTGAATGAATACAGATTTCGGTGGTAATAAGCCCACTGCACCCTCAGTGATAAATCAGGAATGACAGGCCAGCTTTGATTTGACCTGACTATGCCCATTCCAGACGCACAGTGTGACAATGGGACTTTGGTGTTTTGAGTTTGCCCTGTTCCTCTGAGAATGTACTCCAGCAGTTCAATTGTGGAGCGCGCATAAATCATTTACTTTCGGGTAGCTGGCTGGCTTTTGTTTTCCTCTGAAATTGCTGCTCTTACAAACTCCTGATGTCCTGCTTGTGACTAAAAGCAACCCCCCACTCACTCTAAAGTTTTACTTCAGCGTGTTCTACTTACCACAATATGCCTTTGTTAAGGGTTAGCCAGTTAAAGAGCTACCTCTCTTGCAGGCTTGGAACACTTATTTGTGGGTGGGATCCAGAAGGCAAAGCATAGAGGGATGTTATTTTGATCTTTATGTTCCCAATTTACCCCATCCTGTTCTGAACGTCAGTAAACAAAAGGTGATTGAAGGGAGATTTGACCAACAAAAGTGTGAGGTGATGCCTTTAGAATCCTTACAGTGTGGGACTAGGCCATTCAGCCCACACTGACCCTCCAAAGAGTATCCCCTCCAGATCTACACCCTGTAACCCTGCATTTCCCATGGCTAATCCGCCCGAGCCTGCATGTCCCTGGACACATTAGCACGGCCAATCCACCCGAGCCTGCACATCTTTGGACTGTCGGGGGAAATCAGAGCACCCACAGGGAACCCACACAGACACAGGGAGAACGTGCAAACTCCACACAGACAGTCACCCGAGGCTGGAATTGAACCTGGTGCTGTGAGGCAGCAGTGCTAACCACTGAGCTACAGTGCCGCCGCTTCTGGGTGGGGAGCTAAAAAGGAAGGGGAGTACACGATGAATGGTGGGAGTCTACAAAGTACAGGGAATCAGAGGGACATCAGTGCACATGTGCATAAATCCTTGAAAGGCAGCAGGACAGGTTGATAAATTGGTTAAGAAAGCATATGGGATACTTGGATAACAAGGTGTGGAGCTGGATGAACACAACAGGCCAGGCAAGATCAGAGGAGCAGGAAAGCTGACATTTTGGGTCTGGACCCTTCTTCAGAATGGGATACTTGCCTTTATTTGTTGAAGCATTGAATATAAGAGCAAGGAGGTTAAGATCAAGCTTTTTTGTTAAATTCATTCATGGGATGTGGGCATTACTGGCCAGGCCGGCATTTATTGTCCACCTCTAATTGCCCAGAGGGCAGTTTAAGTGTCAACCACATTGCTGGAGTCACAAGAAGGACAGCAGATTTCCTTCCTTACAGGATGTTAGTGAACCAGATAACATGAGTTAGACCACAGCTGGAGTACTGTGTGCAATTCAGTTTGCTACGATATAGGAAGGATGTGGTTGTCCTGGAGCGGGTGCAGAGGAGATTCACCAGAATGTTGCCTGGGCTAAAGGGATTTCAGCTCTGAGAGGAGATTAGACAGGTTGGGGTTGTTTTCCTTAGAGCAGAGAACGCTGAGGGGGGGAACATGACTGAGGTGTACAAAATTATGAGTGGCATAGATAGGGCAAATAGAAAGAAACATTTCCCTTTAGTTGAAGGATCAATAACCAGGGGGCACTGTTTTAAGGTGAAGAGCAGGAGGATGAGAGGGGATTTGAGTGGAATTGTTTTCACCAGGGGCGTGGTGAGTATCTGGAACTCACTGCCTGAAAGAGTGGCAGAGATAGGAACCCTTGAGACATTGAAGAAGTATTTAGGCCATAACATACAAGGCTACAGGCCAAGTGCCAGAAAATGGACAAGAGTGGCTAGATATGAAGGATGTTGTTAAAGTTCAGAATGTGCAGAAAAGATTTACAAGGATGTTGCCAGATTTGGAGGATTTGAGTTATAGGGAGAGGCTGAATTGGCTGGGGCTATTTTCCCTGCAGTGTCGGAGGCTGAGGGGTGCCCTTATAGAGGTTTCTAAAATCATGATGGGCATGGATAGTGTGAATAGCCAAGGTCTTTTTTCAGGGTAGGGGAGTCCAAAACTAGAGGGGCATGGGTTTAAGGTGACAGGGGATAAAGGACCTAAAGGGTAACTTCTTCATGCAGAGGGTGGTGTTTGTATGGAATGAGCTGCCAGAGGAAGTGGTGGAGACTGGTACAATTACAACATTTAAAAGACATCTGGATGGATAAATGAATAGGAAGGGTTTTGAGGGATATGGGCCAAATGCTGGCAATTGGGACTAGGTCAGAGTGGTGGGGGGGGGGGGTGGTGGTGGTGGGGGGGGAGATGTCTGGTTGGCACAGACAAGTTGGACCAAAGGTCTGTTTCTGTACTGTATGATATGCTTGATGACTGTTGCCAGTATTTCCATGCCATTGTGAAGGTAAACTTTCAATTCCAGATGTCATGAATTGAATTTATATTGCAGATCATCCCTAAAATACCATTAATATGTTTAGGATTGAGATGATCCCAAGATGTGCTGCACAATTCGGTGTTTGAGATACTCTAGAATCACATCCTTAACCAAAGATTGGAATTAAGACCATAAGACCATAAGACATAGGAGCAGAAATTAGGCCATTCAGCCCATTGAGTCTGCTCCGCTATTCAATCATGGCTGATAAGTTCCTCAACCCCATTCTCCTGCTTTCTCCCCGTGATCCCCTTGATAATCAAGAACCTATTTATCTCAGTCTTAAATGTACTCAATGACCTGGCCTCCACAGCCTTCTGTGGCAGTGAATTCCATAGATTCACCACTCTCTGCCTGAAGAACTTTCTCCTTACCTCCATTCTAAAAGGTCTTCCCTTTACTCTAAGGCTGTGCCCTCGGATCCTAGACTCTCCTACCAATGGAAACATCCTCCCAACATCCATTTTGTCCAGGCCATTCAGTATTCTGTAAGTTTCAATTAGATCCCCCCTCATCCTTCTAAACTCCATTGAGTATAGTCCCAGAGTCCTCAAACGTTCCTCATATGTTAAGCTTTCCATTCCTGACACCATTCTCGTGAACCTCCTCTGAACCCTCTCCAGGGCCAGTACATCCTTCCTGAGGTATGGGGCCCAAAATTGCTCACAATACTCGAAATGTGGCCTGTCCAGGGCCTTATCAAGCCTCAGTAGTACAGTAGTACAATAGTAGTTCTTTAACCGTGAACCTAACCCTCCCTCTACTGACCCCTTCTCCCGCTTCCAACACACCCCCTCCTCCTGGACACCACCCCAAGGCCTCCTACCCTCCCTTGACCTCTTCATCTCCAACTGCCGTCGAGACATCAATCGCCTCAACCTCTTCACCCCTCTCACCCACTCCAACCTCTCCCCTGCAGAACGTGCAGCCCTCCGCTCCCTCTGCTCCAATCCCAACTTCACCATAAAACCCGCGGACAAGGGAGGCGCAGTTGTAGTATGGCGCACTGACCTCTACGTCGCCGAGGCCGGACGCCAACTCTCCGACACCTCCTCCTACCGCCCCCTTGATCATGACCCCACCCCAGAGCACCAAACCATCATCTCGCAAACTATCCACCACCTCATCACCTCAGGTGACCTCCCACCCACGGCCTCCAACCTCATCGTTCCCCAACCCTGCACCGCCCCCTTCTATCTCCTTCCCAAAATCCACAAACCTGAATGCCCTGGTCGACCCATTGTCTCCGCCTGCTCCTGCCCCACCGAACTTATCTCCAACTATCTAGACTCCATTTTCTCCCCTTTGGTCCAGGAACTCCCTACCTATGTCCGTGACACCACTCACACCCTCCACCTCCTCCAGAACTTCCAATTCCCCGGTCCCCAACACCTCATCTTTACCATGGACGTCCAGTCCCTCTACACCTGCATTCCCCATGCAGATGGCCTTAAGGCCCTCCGCTTCTTCCTGTCCCGCAGGCCCGACCAGTCCCCATCCACTGATACCCTCATCCGCTTAGCCGAACTCGTCCTCACACTCAACAACTTCTCTTTCAATTCCTCCCACTTCCTACAGACAAAGCGGGTAGCCATGGGTACCCGCATGGGCCCAAGCTACGCCTGCCTCTTTGTAGGTTACGTGGAACAATCCGTCTTCCGTACCTACACCAGCCCTAAACCCCACCTCTTCCTCCGTTACATTGATGACTGTATCGGCGCCGCCTCGTGCTCCCACGAGGAGCTCGAACAGTTCATACACTTCACTAACACCTTCCACCCCAACCTTAAGTTTACCTGGACCATCTCTAACACCTCTCTCCCCTTCCTGGACCTCTCTGTCTCCATATCGGGCAACCACCTAGAAACCGATATTCATTTCAAGCCCACCGACTCCCACAGCTACCTAGAATACTCCTCCTCCCACCCACCTTCCTGCAAAAATGCTATCCCCTATTCCCAATTCCTTCGCCTCCGCCGCATCTGCTCCCAGGATGAGGCATTCCACTCCCGTACATCTCAGTTGTCCTCGTTTTTCAAGGACCGTAACTTCCCCTCCTCGGTGGTCGAGAACGCCCTCAACCGTGTCTCCCACATCTCCCGCACCTCATCCCTCACACCCCGTCCACGCAATAA
>NW_025975517.1:0-7898 GCF_021869965.1 Rhincodon typus
CCACCTTCCTGCCTGCCGGTACACTCCTGCGACCTTGAAACCTTATTTATGACCTCACTACTCTCAACCTCCTGTACACTGGAGCTACAATTCAGGTTCCCATCCCCCTGTTGAATTCGTTTAAACCCTCCCGAAGAGCATTAGCAAATTTCCCCCCCAGGATATTGGTACCCCTCTGGTTCAGGTGTAGACCATCCCATTTGTAGAGGTCCCACCTACCCCAGAATGAGCCCCAATTACCCAGGTATCTGAATCTCTCCCTCCTGCACTATCCCTGTAGCCACGTGTTCAACTGCTCTCTCTCCCTATTCCTCGCCTCGCTAGCACGTGGCACGGGTAACAAACCAGAGATAACAACTCTGTTTGTTCTAGCTCTAAGCTTCCACCCTAGCTGTGAAACTGTGTATCTATTGCTATCATATTCTTCCATCACCTCACCTGGCAGCATGTTCCAGGCATTTACTTCCCTCTGTGTAAAAAACTTCACTCTACCCCTCACCTTAAACTTATGCCACCTAGTATTTGGCATTTCCACTCTGGGAGAGAGACTCTGACTATCCACCTTTTTCATGCCTCTCATAATTTTATATACTTCTGTGAGGTCACCCCTCAGCCTCTGACTCTCTAGTGAAAACAATCCAAGTTTGTCCAAACTCTCCTTCTAGCTAATACACTCCAATCCAGGCAACATGCTGGTAAACCTCTTCTGCATCCTCACCAAAGCATCCACATCCTTTCTGTAATGTGGCGACCAGAAATGCATCCAACACTTCATATGTGGCCTAACTAAATGTTTTATACAGCTGCAACATGACTTGTTAACTTGCCCCGCCCAATGAAGGTAAGTATGCCATACATCTTCCTTACCATCTTATCCATGTGTGTTACCACTTTCAGGAAGCTATGGACTGGCACACCAAGTGGATTGTTTTATTCTGAAACTGATAAAGTATATAATTGGCCATATCAATAACTACATAAAACATTTAACTTAAATGTAGTGATTAATGGAGTGGGGGACCAGAGAGAGTCTACTTCTGCAGCCTCACTGGTAAAATGAAAAGCCTACACATTTCCAGTAAATCTCTGCAGCCTGTCCAGTGTCTCCATTGTCTTATGTAATGTGGACACTGGAAATGTTCACAGTGTTGTTTAACCAGGTTTCGGTGTATGGTTTAGTGTATTGTGGGCTGACATTTGAATTCTATAAATCTAAGCAATTAGCAGGGTTCCATATAATCTCAGCATGTACGTACAGACTGTTTCCTGAAGGTATTGTCGGTGCTGACGTTAATGACAAATAGGAACCATTGATGCTGATAGTGGTTTATTCAATGTTTCTGAAGATTACAGTATCTCAGGTTTTTACATAAACCTCACACTCACAGAGAGTTAGTATCCCACGTTCTTTCAGGATGATGTTGATGAATCGACCAACCATTCCATGACAGTTTAGGACTTTAGTTTCTCCTGCTCTGAGGCCTGTAATAGTTCCACATCTGCAAAACACGTCATTAAAATAAGCCCATTAGAAAGCTGGATTGTCTGGACAGAGCGGCTCCCAGGTTCTACATTCTAACTAACTCCAGGCACAGCTACAGTAGTGGGATTTGAATCTGTGACCACAGCACTAACCTGGATAACTAGTCCAGGGACATCACCTCTACACCCCAGCCTCTCCCTGATCTGTGATTCACTGCAGGCTTGTCCAGTCTGATACAGCAACCCTGTGTCTGTGACGATTCCCTTGCCATGTCTCCCATTCACTGGTTCTGGTTCAAATCAGAAACCTGATTTAAGCAGCAATTTGGCCCTCACATACATTTTCACTGCATCAAAGATTAATGAAATCTTACTGGAGCTGTACAAGATGCTGGTGAGACTACATCTGGATTACTGTGAGCAGTTTTAATCCCCTTATTTAAGGAAAGACATCATTTCATTGGAGACAGTTCACAGAAGGATCACAACGATGATCCCTGGTATGGCGGGACTGTCTTTGAGCAAAGGCTAAACAAATTGGGACTCTACTCACTGGAGTTTAGAAGAATGAAAGGTGATCTCATTGAAATATAAAGGATTCTTAAGGGGCTTGACAGGGTAAATGCTGAGATGATGTTTCCCTCTTGAGAGAGTCTAAGACCAGGGGGCATAGTACAAGAATAAAAGGTGCCAATTGAAGACTGAGATGAGGAGGAATTTCTTCGGTCAGAGAGTTGAGTCTTTGAAATTCCTTGCCACAGAGAGCTGTAGGGGCAGAGTCCTTGTCTATATTTAAGGCTGAGATCAACAGATTCTTGATCAGTCAGGAAATCAAGGGTCATGGGGAAAGGGCAGGAAAGAGGACATGAGGAATGTTCGATCAGCCATGATCCTATTGAATGGTGGAGGAGGCTCGAGGGGCCAAATGGCCTACTCCTGTTCCTATTTTGAATGGTCTGACTGTCTAACACACACTGTTCTTTCAGCCAGCCAATGCATTGTCTAGGCTGGGTGCAGTGAGCCAGGAGATTACCCAGCTTTGTACCAGCCTCAGGAGTGAAACACAATCTGTTAAACCATCATATGTAGGAGCATAATTAGGCCATTCAGCCCGTTGAGTTTGCTTAGCCATACGCTCAGTGACTTGGCCTCCATAGCCCTCTGTGGCAATGAGTTCCATAGATTCACCACCCTCTGGCTGAAGAAATTCCTCCCCATTTCAGTTCTAAAGGGTCGTCCCTTCACTCTGAGGCTGTTCCCTTGGGTCCCAGTCTCTCCGACCAGTGGAAACATCTTCTCCACGTCCACTCTATCCAGGCTTCTCAGTATTCTGTAAGAGATTCTTAATGAGATCACTCCTCATCCTTCCAAACTCCATCGACTACAGACCCAGAGTCCTCATCTGCTCCTTGATGTTGGTTTTGATTTCCCAAAAGGATTCACATAGCTGACTCCTTGGAGAAATGCACAGTGAGGTGTGTATGGAATTAAAGAACAGTTCACCCAGATGAAGGGTCTCGGTGTTGCTGGTCACACTGAGCGAAGGTAAACTCCTATTGTAAGGGACGAGAGGGCCAACTAACTGGGATTAGGAACTGTGAAAATATCCAGCAGAAGATTCTAAATATTTAACACTTGCCTTCAGATTTTAAATTAACTAGGTTAAAATCGCACCAATCAGAATCCCAGATCCCTCTCTGGTTTAGCACATTCCCATGAAGTTTCCGTGTTTGCAGTGTGTACATTTCCCTCTTTGTAGCGTATCTGATTGTATCATCTCCTTCCCTTGTTCTTGCTTTCCCACAAACTCCCAATGAGAGATCAAGCATCAGGATCTCTTTGTTGATCCTCTGAATCCACCTGATCCTCTCCCTCAGCTGTGTTTACCTCTGCCCAGTAGTCTCATTTTCTCAGTTGGAATCTCTAGGCTAGAAACAGAACACAGAAAGTTGGAGATACTCACCAGGTCAGGCAGTATCTGTCAAGAGAAACAGGAGTTAACCTTTCCACATGAACTGCTTCTCATCACAGACACTGTCTGACCTGCTGAGGAGAGTTTTGTTTGGATTTCCCTGTTTCTAGCTGTTGCAGTAAGCTGGATTAGTGAGAGTGTTTGGTATATTTACATTGGGTTATCGTTGCCATGGTTGTAGAAGGAAAGTCCAACACGGACCTCAGCGTTTTTCAGGCGGTTCCAGCAGCAATCCTGCCTGTTTGTGATCTTTATTGACAACACCTCAACAGCATTGAATAGATCGAGGCTCCACCAAGGTTTATCATCAGTGTTAGTGTGAGTGCAGGACTGGTTCCTATAGAAGGCATTTCGATTTCCATCGATGGCTTTGTTCGCATCTCCTCCCCAGTTGGTACTTGATTGAGTTGCATTCCCTCTGAGAGCCACGTTCCCTGTAAATACAAAGAGACAACCTAAATGTGGGCAGCATGGTGGCTCAGTGGTTAGCACTGCTACCTCACAGCGCCAGGGAACCAGGTTCGATTCTACCCTCGGGCGACTGTCTGTGTGGAGTTTGCACATTCTCCCTGTGTCTGCGTGGGTTTCCTCCGGGTGCTCCGGTTTCCTCCCACAGTCCAAAGATGTGCAGGTTAGGGTGGATTGGCCATGCTAAATTGTTCAGGGATGTGTAGATTAGGGGGATGGGTCTGGGCGGGATGCTGTGTGTGTCAGTGTGGACTTGTTGGGCCGAAGGGCCTGTTTCCACACTGTAGAGGTTCTATGATTCTATGATCTAGGTTCTGACAGTGAACCTTCCTTGTTGTGGAAAGTTGCAATTGTGTCCAGAATCAGAGAAAGGAGGCCATTTGGCCCATTGTATCTGCTCTGACTGTCCAACTGAGCATCATTATCTAGTGCCAATCTTTTCCCTCATACCCTTGCGCATCACTTCTAACCAAATAACCATCGAATGTCCTTCTTAAAATGCCTCAATTGAATCTGCCTCCACCACGTTCCCAGGCAGTGCATTCTACTCCATAACCACTTGCTGTGTGAGAAAAAGCTTTGCCTCACATCACCCTTACTTCTTTCGCACATCACTTTATGGTCTGTGGCAATGGAGAGTAAAATAACAGAATGAGGTTTAGACATTATCTTGTTATATGATTCTAAAATTCTAATATGCAGGGGCCTGGTTCTGAGGGAGGGTCACCGGACCTGCAACGTTAACTATGATTTTTCCTTCATAGATGCTGCTAGACCTACTGAGCTTTTCCAGCAACTTCTGTTTTTGTTCCTGATTTACAGCATCCACAGTTCTTTTGGTTTCACTTTGTTAAATGCCTTCTGTTCCCACATCTTAGGGTTTTAATGGTCATTACGTAAGGCACAGCCTGATCAGAGAAAGTCAGGATGGGTTTACAAAAGGGAAATTCCTTTAAACAAATTTATTTGAGCTTTTTCACAGTGTAACTAGTAAAAGACAGTAAATATTGGGGACCCAGTAGATGTAATGTTGCTGGATTTTCAAGTCCATTCAAAAAGGTACGACACAATAATCATAGAAACATGGAAAATGCTAACAAGAGGAGGCTTTTTGGCCCTTTCAGCCTGCTCCACCATTCAATACGATCATTACTGATCATCCAATTCAGTCCCCTGTTCCCACTTTCTCCTCCTACTTTTTGATCCCTTTAACCTTGAGTAATGTAAGAACATGAAAAGTCAATAGACAAGTTCATCAGGTTAAGGGTAACGTATCAGTGTGGATCAAGGATTCGTTCATGGACAGGAAGTAGAGAATTGGCATAAGTGGCTTGTGTTTTGTTAGCAGGATGTGACCAATGGAGGACCAAAGGATTAGTGCTGGAGTTTCAGCTATTTATGATCAACATTAATGACTTACAGGAAGAAACACATTTAATTGTGTTTACTATATTTGCTATTGACACAAAGCTGGTTGGGAATGGAAGCTGTAAGGAGGATACAAAGAGACATAGATGGGCATCAAGGTGCAATTGGAGTGTAATGTGGGGCAATGTGATGTTATTCACTTTGTTCGTCGGAAAAACATGAAACTTGTGAAGGGTAGTAAGAGCTGCCCATGCTGGAGTCAGAGATAACACAGTGTGAAGCTGGAGGAACACAGCAGGCCAGGCAGCATCAGAGGAGCAGGGAAGTTGACGTTTCGGGTCAGGACCCTTCTTCAGAAAATCTTCAGATTGTTCTGAAGAAGGGTCCCAACCCAAAACGTCAACTTTCCTGTTCTACACTGTGTTAAACTTGTAAAGGGTGATGTTTAGAGAGACTAGGGTGTGCTGATACAGGGAACACAAAGTTAACTTGCTAATTAGGAAGGCATGTTGCACGTTGAGTTTTATTGCAAAGTGATTGGAGTACAAGAATGAAGAAGTTGCTATAATTGTACAGGGTTTTGGTGAGATCGCACCCAGATTATTTGTGCAGTCTTGGTTTCCTTGTTTACAGAATGATGTATTTGAATTGAAACAAAAGAGGTTCACATCAGCTCCTACAATGTACAATCGTCGTTAAACGAGGTGGTCAGTGAATTGGATCAGTACACTCTGGGAGAATGAGAGGTGATCTCATTTAAATATAAAGGGGTCTGATAGGATTCGCCCTCAGACTGTTGCCCCCACGTTGGAGGATCTAGAACAGGGGGGCACAGATAAGGAGCTCATATTTCAGACTGCGATGATGAGACATTTCTTCACGCAAAAGGTTGTAGATGCTTGGAATTATCTTCCCCCCTGAAGGAATCAAAGGACACGAATCCTACATGCCCCTCTAGGATGGGCTAAGTTGCTCTTGTGGGGAGGCAGAAAAGTCTCAGTGGGCTGAATGGCCTCCTATGTGCATTAACTGTTGTTTGGGAAAGAGGTGAAAAAGTGTAGTGGCAAATCACTTTGGATCAGATGGAATGGGGAAGGAAGCTTAATTTCCGACTTTCATACACTCCAGGAGTGAGAGCTGGGGGAAGCACACACTACAGGAAGGAGCAGATTCTAAACGACAAAGATTTTACTCTTACCACATGCCAGGGTCCCCACACCACAGCAAGCCACCAACACAATCACAGAGATCATCTTCACCCTGTTGGAATGGAAGAGCAGACATCATCATTCTTGCTCAATGTCATTATTTCATGGAGTGAGCTCCTATATTTTATCAGGCTCAGAACCTTAAATCCACTTTCTGATTTCAGGTAATTTTCTATTCATCAAATTAAGGGGCATTTCAAGCACTGTTTACAAATAAGCCAGGGGAAGCCCTGGTATAACCAGAGAATTATAGAACGTTCCAGCACACATAGGCAGAGGGCATTTAACAAATTGTCTCAATATTGGTTAAAGAGAAACCATTCAGCTTGATCCCATCGTCCAACACTTTCTAGATGTGTGGGTTACAACATTCCAGTTCATATCCCAGATTTGTCATTCTGATGAGGGTTTTCATTCCTGCACCCTTTCAGCATAACAATTAGGAACAGGAGGAGGCCGTTTAGCCCTTCAGGCCTGCTCCACCATTCAGTATGATCATGGATTATTATCTCCAACCCACTGTCCTGACTGCCCTGTGTTGGGAACATGTATCCTGGTGGATGATGAGAACGGGAAAATGGGTATGTTTGATTTGGACATTACTGGGCATGGACATTATCAGGTATGGACATTACCCGTTTTAGATATTACCAAGTTTGGGTATTACTGGATACAGGCATTACCAACATAGGCATTACCGCGTTCAAACATTACCGGGTTTGAATATTATTACATTACAAAGGATTTATCATTTGATAGTTGGAAACTAAGAGCCAAAAGGCTAAAGGAGACTGGTCTATTTTCTGTTTATATAAACATATATATGACATTAGAGAGCACTGTCCAACAGAGTTTTTGAGAGAGATAAGGGCAGAGTTTTATTGCTGTGATGGTTTAAGCAGCATTCCTACACCCTAATGGACCCTCGTGAGGGTTCTTAGAGATTGGGAATAAAAACAGAAGTTGCTGGAAAAGCTCAGCAGGTCTCGCAGCTTCTGTGAAGGAAAAAACAGAGTTAATGTTTCGGGTCCGGTGACCCTTCCTCAGAGGTCGTATTCCAGCAACTTTGTTTTTGTTCCTGATTTACAGCATTTGCAGTTCCTTTTGGTTTTTCTTAGAGACTGGCACATGCCAAATGCTGATGTCTGTGGATGGTGTGCAGGAATGTGCCCTTCATTCATTTATAAAATATCTTTGGATTTTCCTTGATATCGCCCAGTTTTCCTTCATGACCTTTCTCTTTTCTTTCAGAATTTCCTTTCAATTGAATCCTTGCATTTTCTGTATTCTTTCAGCACTCACTATCTGACAGAAACCTCCCTTTATAGCCCTGTCTAACAAACTCTGTCTCTGAATAAGGTTTCAAGGTCGCAGGAGTGTACCGGCAGGCAGGAAGGTGG
>NW_025975518.1:0-4013 GCF_021869965.1 Rhincodon typus
TGTTCAAATAAACTCAAATCTCACTTAAGAAGCCCAATTATTAGGAGAACAATGTCTCTTCAAATTCGCACATCTGTCTTCTGGAATATTCTGTCGTCTCCGGTCTCTTCACAAACCTTTCTTCCACTGATTCTCTCCATAACTTCTCCTGTGAGGACTTTGAGCTAAAATACCTTTAATTAATTAGATGGGCTTTCTCTGAGAGCTGAGCGGTGCCAACTCTAGCAGTGGTGAATGGCTCTCTCTTTCAGATGGCAGTTAGCTCTCCCTGATTTTCCAAATGCCCTCGTTTTATGTACCCGTAATGATATAATCAAATTCCTATAATATGATTGGTTTCCAGTTGTCAACACCATCAGATTTAAATTCAGTTGGCTTTCTGTATCTCGGTGCTTGGTTTAAATTAATTGGTCAAATTCAAACTTGTTGTCTTCGCAAGAATGCTGCTTGGCTGTTCCAGACAAAATGTTTCCATTCGGTCTGTCTCCGTGCACCTGTATTTATAAACTTCCAAGCACAGACAAAGGACAAGCTCGTAAAGGGACCACAGCACTCTTTTCCCCACCATCATTTCTACCAACAAATTCTAACTTCCTGCCTTCCAATTCATGAATACTCTACCCAACTTCATAACACCCTTCTCTCATTCTCTATTACTCCCACAATTATCCCTCTCTTTCCCCGATTCCCTCTCTTTCCCCAACTCTCGCTCTTTTCCCCATTCCCTCTCTCTTTCCCCCATTCTCTCTCTTTCCTCCATTCCCTCTCTCTCCTCATTCTCTGTCTTTGCCCCGTTGTCTCTCTTTCCCCCATTCTCTGTCTTCCCCCATTCCTCCCCTTTCTCCTATTCTGTCTCTCTTTCTCCCCTTTTTCTCTTTCCCCCACTCTCTCTCTTTCCCCCATTCTCTCTCTTATCCCCACTCCCTCGCTTTCCCCATTCTCTCTCTTTCCCCCATTCCCTCTGTCTTCCTCATTCCCCCTTTTTCCCTCATTCCCTCTCTCTCCTCATTCCCTCTTTCTCCCCATTCCCTCTCTTTCCCACGTTCTCTGTCTCCCCCCATTCCATCTCCATCCCCACTCCCTCTCTTTCCCTCATGCTCTCTCTTCCCCATTTTCTCTATTTACCCCATTTTCTCTCTTTCCCCCATTTCCTCTCTCCCCCACTCCCCCTCCTTCCCACTCCCTCTCTCTCCTCATTCTCTCTTTCCCCCATTCCCTCTCTTCCCCATTCCCCCTCCTTCCCCACTCCCTCTCTCTCCCCATTCTCTCTTTCCACCGCTCCCTCGCTTTCCTCCATTTTCTCTCTTTCCCCCATTCTCTCTATCTCCTCCATTTTCTCTCTTTCTCCCATTCCCTCTCCCTCCCCATTTACCCTCTCTTCGCACGCCCCCCACCCCACCGATTATCCCTCTATCCATCCTCAGTGGGGAATGGACAGGCCCCTCAGAAACGCATCCTTAATATTTTCAGCGTTACCTTCGGTCCCTGATGATCGTTGTGAGGTTGCAGGTTATCTTTTTTTAATCCCCCGGGAAGGATGCTGACCTTAATGTGCAGGGCCCCAAAGCTATTGATGCTCACTCTCCTGTGTGTTGCCCGGCAACCAAATCGGTAAGTGCTCGCAAGTCCATTAGCGCCATTATACTTAAGTAAATGCCAGGCCAGTTTCCCCGAGCTCTTGAGAAATGTTGCTTTCTGTACATGTCACAGCCCGCCCAGTGTGCTTTTAGGAAGTGAGCTCCAAAAATTCCTGGTCATCTGCCCTTTCCTCCTGTTGACGCCCTCCCGGGACTGTTAACAGGTTAAATTTAGGAGGCTGAGGCTTAAGGAGTAGGCCTTGGAGCCTACTCTGGCTTCTATAGATCATGGCCAATCTTAACGCCATGATCCCCTCCACCCCCCACCTTGTGAACTTTGACTTCCTCTGTGCCCAGAGGCCTGTCGATCTCAGTCTTGAAATGTGCTGTCTCGCTTCTACTTTGAGGGGTTTAACCGACCGAACGGTTCAATAGAGAGAAACCTTTTCCAACATTTGACATCTAGTCTGCAGCCTAGCCCCCAGCCACGTACCTACCTCTCTCACTTATCCCTTAATACATCCGATGAGCAGAAATTCTGTCAGTCTCGAATTTAGAATTAATGGCTGTACAAGGTGCTGGTGAGACCACATCTGGAGCACTGTGATGAGGTTCGGTCACCTTATCGAAGGAAAGATTTCATTCCATTGGAGGCAGTTCAGAGAAGGTTCACTGGGATGATCCCCAGTAGAGAGGGATTGTTTAATGAGCAAAGGTTAAACAGGTTGGGACTCTACCCACTGGAGTTTGGAAGAATGAGAGGGGATCTCGTTGAGACATACAGGATTCTTGAGGGGCTTGACAGGGTCAATGCTGAGGAGGATGTTTCCCCTCATAAGACCCGTAAGATATAGGTGCAGAATTAGACCATTCAGCCCATCGGCTTTGCTCCACCATTCGATCATGACCAATATGTTTCTCAATCCATTCTCTTACCTTCTCCCCATAACCCT
The DNA here is from genome assembly GCF_021869965.1 of Rhincodon typus. NCBI lineage: Eukaryota > Metazoa > Chordata > Chondrichthyes > Orectolobiformes > Rhincodontidae > Rhincodon > Rhincodon typus. The sequence continues at coordinate 2,531 of NW_025975518.1, forward strand.
TGACCCCCTTACTGATCAAGAACCTATCTAACTCCGTCTTAAGGACACTCAATGACTTGTCCACCCGCCCCCCCCCACTCCCCCCCCCCCCCCCCGCCCCCTGAGGCAAAGTGTCCCACAGAGTCACCCCCCTCTGGCTGAAGAAATTACTCCTCATCTCAGTTCTAAAGGGTCGTCCCTTCACTCTGAGGCTGTGCCTAGTCTCTCCTACCCGTGGAAACATCTTCCCCATGCCCACTCTATCCAAGCCACTCGGTATTCTGTAAGTTTCAATTAGATCCCTCCCACATCCTTCTTAATTCCATCGAGCACAGACCCAGAGTCTTCAACTGCTCCTCATATGATAAGCCCTTCATCCCCAGGATCATTCTTGTAAACCTCCTTTGGACCCCACTCCAAGGCCAACACATCCTTCCTTAGATACGGGGCCCAAAACCTGATGGGAGGGGCCAGGACCAGAGGGCACTGTCTCGGAATAAAGGGACACCAATTTAAAATGGAGATGAAGAGGAATTTCCTGCCTCAGAGGGTTATGAGTGTTTGGAACTCCTTGCCACAGAGAGCTGTCGTTGTGTATATTTAAGGCTGGGATAGCCTTGATCAGTCGGGGAATCAGGGGTTACAGGGAAAAGTAGATGTGGGGAATGTCAGATCAACCACTGAATGGCAATGCTGGCTCGAGAGGCCGAATGGCCTACTCATGCTCTGATGGGTTTCACTACAGCGGATGGCGAAATTTACTTCAATAACATTTTAGAATTGAGAAAAAGAGGCATTAATGGGGTAAACAGACAGGAAGAAATGTTTCCCCCTGGGTGGATGGATCAATAACCAGGGGGCATCGATTTAAGGGAAGGGGAAGGAGGTTTAAGAGGGGAATGTGAAGGAGAAACATTTTCCCCCAGAGGGTGGTGGGAATCTGGAACTCACTGCCTGTGAGGGTGGGAAAGGCAGAAATCCCTCATCACATTGAAGAAGGATTTAGATACACACTCGTGATGCCAAGGCCATGGGCCAAGGGCTGGGAAACGGGGTTAGAATAGGGAGGTGGTTGGTTTTGATAGGCACAGACTCAATGGGCCGAAGGGCCTTTTCCTGACTGTAGACCTCTGTGGCTATATATAGGTAGAAATGTGTGGAAATATCTATTCCTACAGCATTCACAATCAGGCCCGTGATTGGTCATCTGCAGGCACTGATGGGCACACCATTGGCTGATTGGCTCTTGCTGACCCCCCCATGACTGGCATCTTTCACCCTCACTGTCTCACACACACTCACTACCTCACACTCACTACCTCACACTCACTGTCTCTCACACTCACTGTCTCACACACACTCACTACCTCACACTCACTGTCTCACACACTCACTGTCTCACACACACTCACTACCTCACACTCACTCACTACCTCACACTCACTACCTCACACTCACTGTCTCTCACACTCACTGTCTCACACACACTCACTGTCTCACACAC
>NW_025975518.1:4023-7896 GCF_021869965.1 Rhincodon typus
TCTCACACACACTATTTCACACTCACTGTCTCACACACACTCATGTTTGTTCTCACAGATGTTTGTACATACATTCATAGAACATAGAACAGTACAGCACAGTACAGGCCCTTCGGCCCACGATGTTGTCCCGAACTTTTACCCCAATCCTAACCTCCACCGCTCCCTTATACTATCATCCATATGCCTATCTAATAGCTGCTTAAATTCCCCTAATGAGGCCGACCCCACTACCCTCTCCGGCAATGCATTCCACGCCCCTACCACTCTCTGAGCAAAGAACCTACCTCTGACGTCTCCCCAATATCTACCTCCTTTCCCTTTAAAACTATGTCCCCTCGTAAAAGCTACCTCCACCCTAGGAAAAAGTTTCTGCCTGTCTACTCTATCTATACCTCTGATCATTTTGTACACCTCTATCAAGTCACCTCTCATCCTTCGTCGTTCTAAAGAGAAAAGCCCTAGCTCTCTCAACCTTTCCTCGTAAGACCTTCCCTCCATTCCAGGCAACATCCTGGTAAAATCTCCTCTGCATCTTTTCCAACGCTTCCACATCTTTCCTGTAATGAGGCGACCAGAACTGGATACAATACTCCAGATGTGGCCGAACCAGGCTTTTGTATAGCTGGAGCATAACTTCACGGCTCTTGAACTCAATCCCTCTATTAATGAAAGCTAACACACCATACACCTTCTTAACAACTCTATCCACCTGGGTGGCAGCTTTCAGGGAACTGTGAACATGAACCCCAAGATCCCTCTGTTCCTCCACACTGCCAAGAATCTTTCCGTTAACCCTGTATTCTGCTTTCATGTTTGTCCTTCCAAAATGAAATACCTCACACTTTTCAGGGTTAAACTCCATCTGCCACTTCTCAGCCCAGCTCTGCATTCTATCAATGTCCCTTTGTAACCTAGAACAGCCCCCCGCACTGTCCACAACGTGACCCACCTTCGTATTGTCCGCGAACTTGCTAATCCACCCTTCCACTCCTTCATCCAAATCATTTACAAAAATCACAAATAGAAGAGGACACAGGACAGATCCTTGTGGTACACCACTCGTAACTGAGCACCATGTTGAATATTTTCCGTCCACTACCGCCCTTTGTCTTCTAAGGGTCAGCCAATTCTGAATCCAATCTGCCACATTTCCCCCTGTCCCATGCCTCCTTACCTTCTGCATGAGCCTACCATGGGGAACCTTATCAAAAGCCTTACTTAAATCCACGTATACCACATCCACTGCTCCACCTTCATCCCACGTGTTTGGTCACCTCTTCAAAGAATTCAATAAGGTTTGTGAGGCATGATCTACCCCTCACAAATCCATGCTGACTATCACGAATCAAACTGTGCCCTTCCAAGTGATCATAAATCCTGTCTGTCAGAGCCCTTTCCAATAATTTGCCCACCACTGACGTAAGACTAACTGGTCTGTAGTTTCCGGGGTTATCCCTGTTCCCTTTTTTAAACAAGGGAATGACGTTTGCCTCTTTCCAATCCTCTGGCACTATACCCATAGACAGTGAGGACGAAAAGATCATCGCCAAAGGCCCTACGATCTTGTCCCTCGCTTCCCATAGAATCCTTGGATAAAACCCATCAGGCTCAGGGGACTTATCTATCTTCAACTTCCTCAGAATTCCTAGCACATCTTCTTTACTAACATCAACCTTCTCTAGCCTACCTGCCTGTTTCACAACGTCCTCCTCTACAACTAGGTCCCTCTCAGTTGTGAATACTGAGGAAAAGTATTCGTTAAGGACCTCTCCTATCTCTTTAGTCTCTGTGCAGAAATTCCCTTTACAATCCTTGATCGGCCCTACCATTTCTCTGGTCATTCTCTTGTTCTGCACATATGTGTAAAAAGCCTTGGAGTTTTCCTTGATCCTATCCACCAAGGTTTTCTCATGCCCCCTTATAGCTCTCCTAAGCCTTTTCTTCAGCTCCTGCCTGGCTAACTTGTATCCCTCTAAAGCCTTTTCCGTTCCTCTTTTCCTAAACCTTACATAAGCCTCCTTCTTCCTCTTAACCAGTCGTTCGACCTCTCTCGAGAACCATGGCTCCCTTACTCGACCGCATCTTCTCTGCCTGCTGGAGACAAACATATCGAGCACACGCAGTATGCATTCCTTAAACAATCTCCACATTTCTGTGGTGCTCTTCCTTGACAGCATCTGTTCCCAATTTATGTTACCCAGTTCTTGCCTAACAGAATTGTAATTACCCTTCCCCCATTTATAAACTTTACCCTGCCATATGTACCTATCCTTATCCATGACTATTGTGAAAGAAACAGAGTTATGATCACTACCGCCAAAATGCTCTCCTACCAACAGGTCTAACACTTGGCCCGGTTCGTTGCCAAGCACCAAATCCAAAGTGGCCTCTCCTCGTGTTGGCCTATCTACATATTGTGTCAGGAATCCCTCCTGAACACACTGGACAAAATCCACTCCATCTAAACTATTACAACTAAAATATTTCCAATCAATATTTGGAAAATAGAAGTCACCCATGACTACAACCCTGTGACTTCTACACCTTTCCAGTATCTGCCTCCCAATCCACTCCTCCACTTCTCTGCGACTATTAGGGGTTCTGTAAAAAAACCCCAACAAAGTGACTGCTCCTTTCTTGTTCCTGACCTCAACCCAAACTGACTCTGTAGACATATCATTCTCAAACTGCCTTTCAGTAGCTGCTATACTCGCCCTGACTAGCAATGCCACTCCCCCGCCTCTGTTTCCACCCTCCCTATTTCTTTTAAAGCGTCTAAATCCCGGAACTTCCAACATCCGTTCCTCTCCCTGAGTTACCCAAGTTTCTGTAATGGCCACAACATCATAGTTCCAAGTACTGACCCATGCTCTAAGTTCATCCGCCTTATTTCTGATACTTCTTGCATTGAAGTATACACACCTCAAACCATCTCTGTGTCCACAATTACGCTCCATCGACCGCATTTCTTTATAAACCATCTCACTCCCTGTTGGAAGGCCGAATACTTCATCCTCTGAATTACAAATCTGGTTCCCCAACCCCTGCCGATCTAGTTTAAACCATCCCGTACAGCTCCAGCAAACCTCCCTCCCAGGATATTTGTGCCCTTCCGGTTCAGGTGCAACCCGTCCTTACTGTACAGGTCCCACCTTCCCCAGAATGTGCTCCAATTATCCAGATAATGGAAGCCCTCCCTCCTACACCAGCCCTGTAGCCACGTGTTTCGCTGCACTCTCTCCCTATTTCTTACCTCGTTATCACGTGGCACTGGTAGTATTCCGGAGATAACTACCCTGTTTGTCCTGGACTTCAGCTTCCAACCTAACTCCCTGTACTCGTTTTTCACATTCTCTGTCCTTTTTCTACCTCTGTCATTGGTACCGATGTGTACCATGACTGCTGGTTGCTCACTATCCCCCTTAAGGATCTTGAAGACACGATCATGCACATGCACTCTCTCATACACACAGACATACACACACACCCGATACACACACACCCGACGCACACACACACAGTCACTCACACACACAGACACACACACCCACACACACACTCACTCACACACAGACACATACACACACACATACGCACACACACACACACACACACACACAGAGACACACACACACTCACACACCCACACACACATACACACTCGCACACACACCGACACACACACACACCGACACACACACTCACACACACACACACTCACACACACAGACACACACACACTCACACACCCACACACACCCACACACACATACACACACGCTCAAACACCCACACACACACATACACACACTTGCGCACACACCGACACACACACACACCCACACACACTCGCGCACACACACACACACC
>NW_025975519.1:0-7896 GCF_021869965.1 Rhincodon typus
GAAGTTGGACAAGCAAATCTCACACACAGCTGAATGTCCAGCTTGCTGAGGTGCCATATTAAACCGTACATAAAGTGCGGATCCTTATAATAACACACTGTGCCAATAAATCCCTAATCCTTGTCAAGACTGCAGGCTTGCTGTTTGTACCAGTGAAGAGGCTTCAGAAAATGGAACACGGCTGATAAAGCTGTATGATTCATTCCAAGTCACTGACCAACAGTTCTGGCTGTGGTGACTCAAACATTCAATAGTTACTGATGGAACATTCTTGCAAGTTGTGTGTCATTTGTTGAGTCAAAGGACATTTCCTATTAGAATAGGTAGTGAACTGAGTTCGATACAGAATCTCAACCTTTGTACCCATCAAACACACCCAGGACAGGTATAGCATGGGGTTAGATACAGAGTAGAGCTTCCTCTACACTGTCCCCATCAAACGCTCCCAGGACAGGGGCAGCACAGGGTTAGATACAGAGTAAAGCTCCCTCTACACTGTCCCCGTCACACACTCCCAGGACTGGGACAGCACAGGGTTAGAAACAGAGTAAACTTCCCCTACAGTGTCCCCATCAAACGCTCCCAGGACAGGGACAGCACAGGGTTAGATACAGAGTAAAGCTCTCACCATCAGGCCACCATACATCACCTCTTGAAATGAACACTGATGTTGAGTTCTGATTTTCTGACATTCTGTGATTTTTAGTTGATCCTCGTATCAGGAACTGTGCAATTTCATATCTAGTTGCCGTAAAATGTAGAAACTGAGAGACTGGCTGTCTTACCAAGATGAGTATTGGCAGTTTCTTTATGTCCGTCTACAATCAGATTGCATCCTAATCAGCAAAACTCAAAGGGACCCAAACCAAGCCTACACTGTGCTTGATGGTTAACTCTAAAACTCCTACTGACTTTGTAGTGAATCTGTGTTTCTGCGAGGCTCTCCAAGGTCCATATATTGCCTGCCTTGTGTTTGTGAACAGTCAATTCTTTTAAGCACTGAAACATTAATTGCTCTCACCTAAAATGCAGATGAAGACTTCCAGTATTTTGTTTTCATGTCACTCAAAAAGCTCAACATTATAAAGAGCAAAGGAGCTTGATTGCTCAGCACCCTCCCTCCAGTTGTCCAGGATCAGAACTAGAAACAGGAGCAGGTCACTCCACGTCTTCAGCCTGCTCCACCATTCAATGGGACCATGGCTGATCCAATATTCCTCACATCCACTTTCCTGCCCTTTCCCCATAACCCTTGATTCCCCGACTGATCAACAATCTCATCTCTCTCAGCTTTAAATACACACATGGACTCTGCCCCCACTGCTCTCTGTGGCAAGAGTTTCAAACACACACGACTCTGAGGGAAGAAATTCTGCCTCATCTCAGCCTTCACCTGGTGCCCCTTTATTCTGAGACTGTGCCCTCTGGTCCTAGACTCTCCCATGAGGGGAAATATCCTCTCAGCATTTACCCTATTAAGTCCCTCAAGAATCCTGTATGTTTCTGTGAGATCACGTCATTCTTCTAAACTCCAGTCAGTAGAATCTATTTAGCCTTTGCTAAAACAATCCCTCCATACCAGGGACCATCCTAGTGAACTTTCTCTGAACTGCCTCTAAATGAAATGCGACCTTTCCTTAAATAAGGGGACCAAAACTGTTCACCGTGCTCCAGATGTGGTCTCACCAGCACCTTGTATAGTTGCAGTAAGATTTCCCTATTGTTACACTCCAACCCTCTTGAAATAAGGGCCTACATTCCATTAGCTTTGCTGATTACCTGTGTACTAGCTTTCTGTGTTTCATGCACAAGTCCCTTTGTGTTGTAGCTTTCTGCAGTTCTTCTCCATCTCAATAATATTACGTTCTTTTGTTCTCCCTTCCAAAATAAATAACTCCACATTTTCCCACATTATACTGCATTTGCCAACTTTTGACCCACTTACTTAACCTGTCAACATCTCTCTGTAAACTCTTTGTAACCCTCTCACGACCTGCCTTCAACATCGATATTGGCCTCAGCATTGCAATGAATTTTATTACAAATCAACACTTTATTTTCCACAAAGTAGGTACAAAAGTCATAGTACAGAATATACACAGATTGCAAACTAGATTTGGTAGTTCTTAAACAGAGTTTCAGAGCCTGTTTTTTTTTTGCAGGTGGAAGCTGGGAAGGGAGATCTTTGTTTTGAATTGAAAATCACTTCCATGCAAGAATCAGTTCCATTGCAGATCCTTGCCCGGTTATTGTAACTGTATCTGGGTTGTCTTTACCTCCTGCCACAGGCAGACGGTAAGGACATGGTGGGGGAAGACAGGGGCAGACAGTTGGAACTGTTGCCAAACAATCAAGTGGTTCCTTTTGAAAAGGGTTTGCTTGTACATTTGGGCTGAGAACAGGATCAAAGGTTCAGCTGTGAAGCTAACTGCAGTGGAATATCCTGTCAGTGTGCACTGCCAAAACATTAAAAAATCTGACTGTCAACAAGCTAAGTTAGTGGAGAGGTATGAGAACTCCGACAATGAGCAGGATCATGGGCCTTAGGGAGCAGATACACACATAGTCATTGGATAGTGATTGAATGGAGACGTTAAAAAGTCTTCTGCTAATCAGGAAAGTAAATGATGCTCTCATTTAGTTTGTTTGTTCTTTTTTTTGATATTTTTCCTTTTAACGCTCAGCTCTCTGCTAACACCCTCTCCACTATCAGACATTACTCTTCAATTTTAGCAGCTGTAAACTTCTAATGTCAGCCAGTTCCATCAAGCACACTCAGAAACATATGTGGGCACGCGCAAGTGAGTACCACTCGGCACAGATGAGTGGCTGGAGAACCCCCTACGGGGCTGCTTGGCGTTGCACACTGATTACTCTTTGCAGTCCATTCTGTCACGATCCAGAGATCAGCTAGAGACAGCTGGACTCTCCCCCTCTATCCCTCCGAAAGGTGACCACAGTCCAGCCACTCCAAAGCCCAGCTGTCCAGTGGTAGAAAATTCAAACTGGCGCGTTCCCAGCTGCATCAATAACCCAGCCTTCATTTCAATTCCCAGTGCCCCTTTTGAAAACAGCCACCCTCATCACTCGTCCATTTCCATGCACATTCAGAAGGAAGAACAGAACCTGGTCCTTAATGGCGAGTCACATTTTGGATTTCCACACAAAGGAAGACAGTGGAATACATTGCGAGACCTGCTGAGTTTTCCCAGTAATTTCTGCTTTTGTAACTGGAATACAATTTGTCCTCTTGGGCTTTGTAGCTTGGCACTGGATTAAGGGGTTCCCTGGTGAGCCAGTTAACATCTGGTTAATGACTTTGCTGGGGGTGTGAGCTGTGCTGGCAACTTGACCAACTGGATTGAAGCCCACCCTCCACTGCCACAGACCCATCGCCTACTCCCCTCTGCCACACCCCTCTCCTCCGCAATCTCTCCAGGCTCCCAGCTCCTTAAGGGTTGTCTGTCTAATCCATGCAAACTATGACTAAAAGCAATAAGGCAGAGTGTGTTTGTTTTGCGATACTCTAGCTACGGGGTGCCCCGAGCAGTCTCCAGGGCAGCCTGGCCCCTGAAGGTGTAGGGGGTTGAACCCCCATTCTGTTGCTACAGGTGAGACAAGAGGTTCCTGCCTCTCAAACTGTGCTATGGGCAGCCCCCACTCGCTGTTACAGCTTCTCAAATGGGAAGAGGTGCTTCTCGTCTCCTTTCTTCTGTTTCCTGCTCTTCGCCTTCGCCGTCACCTTCACTGCCTCCTCCTGCCGATTCAAAGGCCACGAAGAGGTCATGTCAGTGACTGGGGTAGCATCACTGCGAGCTTTCCCAGCAACTGTGCTGTCTCCCCCCACATCCTGAGCTGAGTCATCCTGAACAAGAAACAGCAAAAAAAAATTGTGTTAAAATATTTGGGTTTATGTTTAGAAGTAAATATAAAGTTGGTTCAAGCTATGCTGAACTTGTATCAAACCTCAATATGGGCGCGCTGACACAGCGGAAGCCCCTCAGTGCTGACCCACTGATGGAGCTATATTCTCTTTGTAACCCTGGATCTGACATCCAGGAAGCCATTTACTTCAGGAGAGGTAGTGAATAAGGAAATATATAAGAGCAGTCTTCTTATGATTGTTCATGTCTCAAGCAATAAGGCAGAGCGTGCAGCCTGCAGTGGTTGAAGAAGGCATCTCACCACCAGCTAATCAAGGGCCACCGCAGATTGACAATAAATGCTGGGCCCAGCCAGCAATGCCCACATCCCATGAATGAATAAATAAAATTTGATGATGGGGTTCAATTCAAACACGAGCGAAGACAGATCTCACTGACAGGCCCCTCAATCTAAGGAACAGGCAACAAGTGAGGTGTTAAGATCACAGAATCTCTACAGTGTGGAAACAGGCCCTTCGTCCTAACAAGTCCACGCTGACCCTCAGAGCATCCCAATCAGACCCATCCCCCTGTAACCCACCTAATCTACACAATCCCTGAACACTACAGGCAATTTAGCATGGCCAATCCACCTTAACCTGCACGTCTTTGGACTGTGGGAGGAAACCAGAGCACCCGGAGGAAACCCACGCAGACACAGGGAGAATGTGTAAACTCCACACAGACAGTCACCCGAGGGTGGAATCGAACCCGGGTCCCTGACGCTGTGAGGCAGCAGTGCTAACCACTGAGCCACGGTGCCACCCCAATTTCTTCATTCTTTATTCATTCACGGGATGAGGGCTCACTGGCCAGGCAGCATTTATTGCCCATCCCGAATTGCCCAGAGGGCAGTTAAAAGCCAACCACATTGCTGTGGGTCTGGAGTCACATGCAGGCCAGACCAGGTAAGGATGGCAGTTTCCTTCCCTAAAGGGCATTCGTGAACCAGATGGGTTTTTTCTGACAATCGACAATAGATTCATAGCCATAATTAGATTCTTAATTCCAGAGTTTTTTATTGAATTCAAATTCCACCATCTGCCATGGCAGGATTCGAACCCAGGTCCCCAGAACATTACCTGGGTCTCTGGATTAACAGTGATAATATCACTAGGCCATCACCTCCCCTCACTGAGAGAGTCCAGAGCTTGGAGCTCAGGCAGCTGAAGGTACAAGCCCCAGTGATGGAGCAGTTGTGATGTGAGGACTCAGGATCTCAATGAGAGGATGCAGAGTTCTCAGGAATGGGGGCCGTGATAGAGGAGGTTACAGAGATTGAGTTGGAGTGGGGGGACCTTGAAGGGATTTGAAAATGATGGTTAATTTGTGACATGATGAGTGGTGAGTGGATAGTGGTTGGGAGAAGCTGGTGACTTCAGGGTCTATGGTTTTAAACACTCTCCACTGGGGTTTTGCTCACCTCATATTGACTCCTCAAAGACCAGAAAATAAGACCTTCAGATGTAGGAGCAGAATTAGGCCATTTGATCCATCGAACCCACCACTTGATCATGTTTCTCAACCCCATTCTCCTGGCTTCTCCCTATAACCTTTTACCAATCAAGAACCTATCCATCTCTGTCTTAAATACACTCAATGGTTTGCCTCCACAGCCCTCTGCGACAATGAGTTCTGGCTGAAGAACTTCCTCCTCATCCCAGTTCAAAGATAGCGATTGATCACTCTGAACAATTTATCTGTTCATTGTCATTGTATTATGTGATTGTCAGGCTGGGAGAAGGTGACCTGAATGACCCTTGGTCTTGTTCCTGTGAATTACCTTGACATTGTACCGAGCTTTCAGCTTTTCCCTGATCAGTAAGCCTTTCACCAACAGCTTCCAGTTTCCCATTACACGCTGCTCTCGTTTCTGCACAGAAAATACAATCAGCAGATTTTAGTCAAACAAAACCGAAAAAGCTTAAAACAATTACAGTTATTTATTGTGGATTGTTTCAATCAAACAGATGTATGATGTCAGTGCTGGATATCAAATCCCTACAGTTCAGAGATGCAAATGATCACAAAACAATCAGATACAGAGTAAAGCTTCATCTACAATATCCCTGTCAAACACTCCCAGGATGGGGACTGTATGGGGTTAGGTACAGAGTAAAGCTCCCTCTATACTTTTAGACTGAAAACAAAGCTCCCATGATACTGTCCCCATCAATTATCCCCAGATCATGTGCATGGGGTTAGATACAGAGTACACCACCCCAATCAAATGCTCCAAGGACAAGTCATAACAAGGTTAGATACAGAGTAAAGCTGCCTCTACTCCTTTAACCTGAAAGTAAAACAGTCTTTACTCTTTTCAACTGAAAGTAAAGCTCCCTCGCCACTGTCCCCATCAAACATTCCCAGGGACAGGGACACTCTTATGTTAGATACAGAATAAAGCTGCCTCTACACTCTCCCCATCAAACACTCCCAGAGAGGTAAAGCAAGGGGTTAAATACAGAATAAAGCTCCCTCTAGTCTTTTAAACTGAAAGTAAAGCTACCCCTATCCCAATCAAACATTTCCATGACAGGGACAGCATGGGTTAGATACAGTGTAAAATGTTTAGAATTTGGCAAAGAAGGACCAAGAGATTGATCAAGAAAGAGAAAATACAGTACATGAGTAAGCTTGCAGGGAACATAAAGACTAACACTAAGAGTTTCTACAGGTATGTGAAGACAAATGTAAGTCCCCTACAGACAGAAACGGGCGAATGTATAACAGGGGACAAAGAAATGGCTGAGTAACTGAATACATACTTTGGTTCTGTCTTCACAAAAGAGGACACAAATCAAATATCAGAAATGTTTGATAATGCAAGATTTAGTGAGATGAAAGAACTGAGGGAGATCAATATTAATAGAGAAATGGTGCTGGGAAAATTGATGGGATTGAAAGTGGATAAATCCCCAGGGCCTGATAATCTACATCCCAGAGTAGTTAAGGAAATGGTTCTAGATATAGTGGATACATTGGTGGTCGTCTTCCAGGATTCTACAGATTCTGGAACAGTCCCTGCAGATTGGAGGATAGCTAATGTCACTCCAATATACAAAAAGGGAGGTGGAGAGAAAACAGGGAATAATGGACCAGTGAGCCTAACATCAGTAGCGGGGAAAATTCTCAAATCCACTGTCAAGGACTTTATAGCAGAGCATTTAGAAAGCAGTGACAGGATCAGACAGAGTCAGCATGGATTCATGAAGGGGATATCATGCTTGACAAATCTGTTGGAATTCTATGGAGATGTAACTAGTAGAGTTGACAAGGGCGAGCCAGTCGATATAGTATATTTGGACTTTCAGAAAGTGTTTGACAAAGTCCTGTATAAGAGAGTAATGTGCAAGATTAATGTAAATAAGATTGGGGCAAGTGTACTGAGATGGATAGGAAACTGGTTGGCAGGGAGGAAACAAAGAGCAGGAATTAATGGGTCCTTTTCAAATTGGTGGACAGTAACTAGTGGGGTACCACAGGGATCGGTGCTGGGACCCTAGCTATTCGCAATATATATTAATGATTTGGATGAGGGAACAAAAGGTAACATCTCAAAGTTTACAGGTGATACCAAGTTGGGTGGAGTGAGTCTATTCACTTTGGAAGCAAAAACAAGAAGGCAGATTGCTACCTGAATGGCTGTAAATTGGGAGAGGGGAGTGTGCAGTGGGACCTGGGTGTCCTTGTGCACCAGTTGTAGAAGGTAAGCATGCAGGTGCAGCAAGCGGTAAAAAAAGCAAATGGTATGTTGGCCTTCATTGCAAGAGGTTTTGTGTAAAGGAGAGGGATGTGTTGTTGCAGTTGTACAGGGCCTTGGTGAGACCACACCTAGAATATTGTGTGCACTTTTTGTCTCCTTTTCTGAGGAAGGACGCTCTTGCTCTTGAGGAAGTGCAGCGAAGGTTTACCAGGCTGATTCCGGGGATGGTGGGTCTGATGTATGAGGAGAGATTGACTAGGTTAGGAT
>NW_025975520.1:0-7895 GCF_021869965.1 Rhincodon typus
CTATGACGCTGCTTGGCCTGCTGTGTTCATCCAGCTCTGCACCTTGTTGTCTCTGAATTAATTTGATCCCGTTTTCTGATAAAGCCCCTCCTCTAAATAGATTTCCTACCCCTGAGTGCCAGGGTAATGATCTCTGCCTTTATTTGTAGTCCGGATCAAACAGTTTGCAAGCAGTTTACAAACTATCCCCATGTGTCCAGAGAATCTGGGGGTTGGCTTGTAGCTTGTTGGACACTTGAGTGTGGCACAAAGGGGCATGCACATTGATTTAAATAGAGCTGCGATCAATCCCATAGGGGCTCTTAGTGCAGTGGTATTGTCTCTACCTTTGAGCCAGCAGGCCCTGGTTCAAGTCCCAGCTGCTCCAGAGGGCTGTCATAACATCTCTGAACAGGTTGATTTGAAATAAGTCAACCCCATACAATTTGTCAATCATCAATGGATTATATTTGGCTGACTGTACCCATGGTTTCCAGTGTTCTGCCTGGAAGTTCTCCTGTAAGTTCATAAGATTTAGGAGCAGAATTAGGCCATTTGGCCCATTGAATCTGCTCCACCATTTGTTTATGGCTGATACGTTGCTCAGCCCCATTCTGCTGCTTTCTCCCAGTAACCCTTAATCTCCTTACTATTCAAGAACCTATCTACTCTGTCTTATAGACACTCCGTGACTTGGCCTGCCTAGCCCCCTGCAGCAATGGGTTCTACAGTTGCACTACCCTCTGGCTGAAGAAATTCCTCCTCCTCTCAGTTCTAAAGGGTCATCCCTCCACTCTGAGGCTATGCCCCCCAGTTTTATCTTTACCCCGACTGAAAGTCTTTAAATAATTTGCACAGGCAATTTATTTATCTCAGATGAAGGGATTTGACAGGGCAGTTAAGGAATGGCAGGGAGAATTTAAATGGGTTGAGTGAGCAGGCGGTGGAGACATGATCATTAATTTTCCAAAAATGGGGCCAGAAGATGAGAAGCCTGACCAATCCTGTGCTTTTAAACCCCTGATGTAAGGGAGGAATGTTGAGAGAGCAGCAGTCTAATTGTGTACTGTCAGTTGGATTGTAAAGGACTGTTTATGCTTTATGAATTTGTTTGAGTTTAGTGAATGCTGTAGTTGGATTCTTTATGATTGGATAGACAGAATCGCTGAGAAAGTTGTATTGATGAAGAAGTCACTATAGACAAAGAGATGGTGATTGACGCTGATCATGGCGATCACGAGAAAACATAATTTTAGTCATAGTCATACAGCACGGAAAAGGACCTTTTGGTCCAACTTGTCCATACGACCAGATATCCAAATTAATCTAGTCGTATTTGCCAGCATCTGGCCTATATCCGTCTTAAACCCTTCTTATTCGTGTATCCATCCAGATGCCTTTCAAATGCTGTAATTGTACCAGCCTCCTCCACTTCCTCTGGCAGCTCATTCCATACGTGCACCACCCTCTGTGTGAAACAGTTGCTTGTTAGGTCCCTTTTATTTCTTTCCCCTCCCACTTAAACCTATGCCCTCTAGTTTTGGATTCCCCTATGCTGGAGAAAAGACCTTGACTATTCACCCTATCCATGTCCCTCATACCTTTTATAAGCCTCTATAAGGTTACCCCCTCAGCTTCTGATGTTCCAGGGAAAATAGCCCCAGCATATTCAGTTTCTCCCTTTAGCTCAAACCGTCCAATCTTGGCAACATCCTTGTAAATCTTTTCTGAATGCTTTCAAGTTTAACAGCATGTTTCCTATAGCAGGGAGACCAGAATTGAACGTGGTGGAGACAGATTCAGTCATAACTTCCAAGAATTAGATGCACAGTTTTATACAGGACCATGGGGAAAGAAGTAGGAATGGGATAATTAATAGTTCCACTGAGCCCACTAGGGAACAGGCGATTCTGTGTTTGGTGATAGGTAATCAGGCAGACTTGATTAGGAGTTTAAGGTGTAGGAACCCTTAGGGGCAGTTACCATAATGTGCTAGAATTCACCCTGCAATTTGAGAGGGAGAAGCTGGAATCAGAGGAGGCAATGGCCTAGTGGTATTATCGCTGGACTGTTAATCCAGAGATCCCAGGTAATCTTCTGGGGTCCCAGGTTCAAATCCTGCCACAGCGGATGGTGGAATTTGAATTCAATAAATATTTGGAATTAAGAGTCTAATGATGATTGTTGGAAAAACCCATCTGGTTCACTAATGTCCTTTAAGGAAGAAAACTGCCATCCTTACCTGGTCTGGCCTACATGTGACTCCACACCTACAGCAATGTTGTTGACTCTGAACTGTCCTCTGGGCAATAAATGCTGCCTAGCTGTCATCCTGTGAATGAGTAAAAGGAAAAATAAATGTAATAGTATCAGAATTGAATAAAGGAAACTACAAAGACACGAGAGAGGATTTGGCCAGAGTTGATTGGAAATGGAGTCTAGCAGAGAAGACGGTGCAGAGCAGCAATGGCTGAAGTTTCTGGGGGTAATTTGGGAGGCACAGCAGAAATTTATTCCGGGGAGGATGAGGCAACTGTTGCTGACCAGACAAGCTAGGGGACAGCATAAAAGCAAAAGAAATATATAATGTGGCGAAGATTAACGGGAGGTCGGAGCATTGAGACCCTTTAAAAACCAGCAGACGACAGCTAAGAAAGCTATAAGGGGGAGAAGATGAAATGTGAGAGTAAGCTAGTGAGTCATATAAACGAACATTGCTAGACTTTTTTTAGATATCTAGGAGGTAAGGGAGAGACCAGAGTGGAAATTGAACCACTGGAAAATGAGGATGGTGAAGGAGTAGTGGGGAGCAAAGAAATGGCAGAGGAACTGAATAGGTACTTTGCATCATGGGATTGATCGCAGCTCTATTTGAATCAATGTGCATGCCCCTTTGTGCCATACTCAAGTGTCCAACAAGCTACAACCCAACCCCAGATTCTCTGGAAGACAGCAGCAGCGTACCAGAATTTCAACAGAGTCAGGGAGCAGAGGTGAGTGTGGTGGTCATCATTACAGAGAAGGTGCTGGGGAAGCTGACAGACTTACAGCTGGATAAATCACCTGGACTGTATGGACTATATCTAAGCTTCTGAAGGCGATAGCTAAGGAGATTGTGGAGGCATTAGATGGCAATCTTTCAGGAATCGCTGGAGTCAGAGAGGGTCCTAGAGGACAGGAAATGGCGAATGTAACACCCGTGGTTAAGAAGAGAGGAATGCAGAAGCAGAGAAATTATAGGCTGGTTCGCCTGACCTCGGTTGTTGGTAAGGTTTTAAAGTCCATTATTAGGGTTGAGATTGCAGAGTACTTGGAAGTGCATGGTAAAGTAGGGCTGAGTCAGCACAGCTTCGTCAAGGAGAGGTCATTGCCTGACAAATCTGTTAGAATTCTTTAAGGAGGTAATGAGCAAGTTAGATAAAGGAGAGTCAGTAGATGTCATCTATTTGGATTTTCGGAAGAACTTTGACAAGGTGCTGTACAGGAGGCTGCTGAATAAGAGAAAAGTCCATGGTGTTAAGAGCAAGTTACTGGCATGGATAGAGGATTGGCTGACTGGCAGAAAGCAGAGTGTGGGGATTAAGGGGTCTTTTTCAGGATGACAGCTAATGAGTAGTAGAGTTTCGCAGGGGTCAGTGATGGGATCACAATTATTCACATTATACATTCACAATCTGGACAAAGGAACCGAGGACATTGTTGCTATGTTTGCAGATGACTCAAAGATAAGGGGAGGGACAGGTAATGTTGAGGAGATGGGGAGGCTGCAGAAGGACTTGGACAGACTAGGAGAGTGGGCAAAGAAGTGGCAGATGGGATACAATGTGGCAAAGTGGAAGGTTTTGTACTTTGGTGGGATGAATAAAGGCAGAGACTATTTTCTAAATGGGGAAAGACTTTGAAATCTGGAGCACAGAGGGACTTGGGAGTCCTAGTTCAGGATAATCTTAAGGTTAACATGTAGGTTCAGTAAGCAGTTATGAAGGAAAATGCAACGCCAACATTCATTTTTGGGTGGGCTCGAATACAAGAGCAGGGATGTACTGCTGAGACTGTATCTGACTCTGGTCAGACCGCATTGGGAATATTGTTAGCAGTTTTGGGCCTTGTATCCAAGGAAGGATGTGCTCGACTTGGTTGAGGTCCAGAGGAAGTTCACAAGAATGATCCCAGGGCTGAAGGGCTTGTCATATCGGGAGGGATTGAGGACTCTGGGTCTATACTCATTGGAATTTATAATTACAAGGGAGGATCTGATTGAAACTTACAGTATACTAAAAGGCCTGGATAGCGTGGACATGGAGAAGATATTTCCACTAGTAGGAGAGACGAGGACCTGAGGGCACAGCATCCAAGTGAAGGGACAACCCTTTAGAAGTGAGCTGAGGAGGAATTTCTTCAGCCAGAGGGTGGTGACTCATTGCCACAGGGGGCTGTGGGGGGCCAAGTCATTGAGCATATTTAAAGCTGAGATTAGTAAATGTTAGGGCTCATATTTTCCAATGAGAGTCTGAGTCCAGTGGTAGGTTCAAATACAACTTTGTTACAGCTTCAGATTTTTTTTTCAATAAGAGACTGAATACTATTGGTCAGTGATATCAGGTTATCCCTCCGTGATTGGCTGTCTGGTGCAGCATCTTAAAGAGATGGACAAGATGGTGATCCACCCAGTCATGATGTTTTCACAGACTTTAATGGACAAGTGGGGCCATTTCTATTGCCTGAAACTGGTTTGAATCTTTTCTTTTGGTGATTTTATTTTTGTATGTATGCGAATCTGTGATTATCTGAAGGATCTGAACTAAAACCTATCTTAATGTTGCAACAGGTTGATTAAATAATTCAAGAGAAATAACCACTTAGTGTGAAATGTTCTTACCTGTGTAAGAAATTGCAGCTGTACATTCTCTCTCAGCCAGTAACCTTGGTTCTTACAGAGCTGCTGTTGTCCTATTTGCTGAGGCTACATTCAGCAAATATTTTTCCACACACTCTAACCACTGTCCGCCATGTACTGCAGAGCTTGTCAGGGGCAGTTGTCAGCCATTTTTGTGAGCTCTGTCATGGGCAGCCCTAACAGTAAGGGTTACAGGAGAATGGGGTTGAGCAACATAACATCAGCCATGATCAAATGGTGGAGCAGACTTGATGGGCCAAATGGCCTAATTCTGCTTCTAAATCTTGTGATCTTATGCTATATTATTCTGTGCTTTTATGATCAGGATGTTGAGCATAGACTATGGTGTTTCAGAATGAGGCAGTTGTGTCACCCATGGATTTATTTGCAGGGTGATGCTTCCAATTTCTGCATGTGGTGTTCCAGCCCAGCAACACTGACATGACAAATGAAAGCTCTGTGGCTGGGTACTTCGAGAAGAATTGTTTCTTAAATTAATTGATGTGCCTGAGATCCCGAATTGGTCTTGACCTGGTATAGAATCGATGGTTGCTCTTGTGGATCAGTTAAGGAGTAGGGGTCACTGTTTTTAAAATTCAGGGTTGCCCTTTCAGGACAGAAATGTGCAGAATTCATTTCTCTCTGGAAAGTTCTGTCTGGAACTTAGGGCTATTGAATACTTTTAAGACAGGTGGACAGAATTTTTTTTTGTTAGTGAGGGAAAGTGAAATTCAAAACACAGATAGATCAGCCATGATCTCACTGAATGGTAGAACAGGCTCAAGGGGCTGAATAGTCCTTATTAATGTACTTTGCATGGAAATTAATTTGAAGGCCTTGTGATTTGTTTTTATTAGATGTTTTTGTTAAGCTTCTTAATGAAAAGTGATTGCTGACTATGCTTCCTATCTCATTCTGTCTCCAGGGCAAGGCTTCGTTTCTGCGGGTACCGACTCAACCCTCCTTAAACCAGTTAACAACAGATTACAAAAC
Organism: Rhincodon typus; assembly: GCF_021869965.1. Classification (NCBI taxonomy): domain Eukaryota; kingdom Metazoa; phylum Chordata; class Chondrichthyes; order Orectolobiformes; family Rhincodontidae; genus Rhincodon; species Rhincodon typus. Next base: position 5,870 of record NW_025975520.1, read on the forward strand.
GATTGCTGCGTTTAGTCCACCCACAGAGAGGGCAGCTGCTTTTCAAGCTGTAAGTTCCTTACACTCGGTGAATGTGCTTTTAATAATTAGCAGCTTGAGAGCAAATCCTCAGAATCAGCTAAGTTTTTTTTTTCAGTGTTGTTTAGAGACTTCCTGATCTGCTGTGGCATTGCACAGGCACTTGAGAGGAGAGATCACCTTCCATTGAAACTGGGTTTGTTGACTAAAGGTGAACTTGCATGGGACACAGTGGCATAGTGGTAATGTTATCGGGGCTGTATTGCAGACACCTGGGCTCGTGTTCTGGGGCCATGGGCTTGAAACCTGTCATGGTAGCCTGTGGAAATTAAATTCAATCAATAAAGTCTACAGTATTTGGCTAGTTTTGGTTATTGTGATTGTGAAACTATCTTCAATTTGGCATAAAAACCCACACGGTTTGCACATTCAGAGAAGGAAATCTGTCATCTTTACCTGGTCTGGTCTATATTCTTATTAAAGGAAGTGGTGGAGTTTGGTACAATTACATCATTTAAAAGGCATCTGGATGGGTTAATGAATAAGAAGGGTTGAGAGGGATACGGGCCAAATGCTGGCAAATAGGACTGGATTAATTTAGGATATCTGTTCAGCGTGGACGAGTTGGACCAAAGGGTCTGTTTCTGTGTTGTACATCTCTATGACTGTATGTGACTCCAACCCCACTGCAATGCAGTTGGCTCTTAACTGCCCCCTGAAATGACCCAGCAAGCCACTCAGTTCAAGGGCAATTAGGGATGGGCAACATTTACTGTTCTTGCCAGTGATGCCCCCATCGCATGACAAGGGGGAGAAAACAAGGATTATTCAGTTGTCATTTTAAAGTAAGCCATTCTGTTTTTAGATGTTGTATTACTTACAGCTAAGTAAGAGAACCGGCAGTCATGTAGGTTTCAGATTAGTGTTGGTTGAAGCACAGAAGTTTCACTATCGGATAGTTTGGACAGCAGTCTCCAACTATGGCAAGCACAGTGCTGCAGGGGTTAGAGTGAAATTCTCTGCCAAGTAGGAATTTATAATAGGAGATGTGTGCATGAAAATATGATACATGGTTACAAGGGTTTATAAATAAGATTTGGACAGATTCTCAGCCCTGATTTGATTGTGTAGAAAATCATGTTGTCACTTGTTGCGAATAATTATTGGCTGAAATATAATAAAAGCTCACTGTTGTTCATCTTTAATGTGGAATGAAAATTGCTTCAAGTTTGCCTGCATTGCTAATTGATGATTAAAATTTGTAACCGTTATTCCTGATCGTCCAACCCTCCACGATCTCTTCATTTCCGCTGATCAGGTATATTATTGATTTCCATCACCACCTGTTAGCGGCTGTCTCTCCAGTTAATGGGGCTGTATGTTCTGGCTGTCCCTCCACAATGTCCTTGATCTTTCAAGATATTCCTCAGAACCCACTCTTTTTGACCAAGCTTTTCCTGTCTTAATGTTTCTTTACGTGGCAGTATCAAATATTGTTCGATATTGCTGTCGAGGTGCTTTCATTAGCCGTAAAGATGCTATATAAATTCAAGTTGTCCCAAAGTGTGAAGTATTTGTTTTTGTAACGTGTTGCAGGAAATTAGTAGCGATGAGAATGCAGAGAAGTTGAGTGTGAAATATGGAGCGAAGGTGTCACTAACCAGTCAAGCATTGTTTACTCTGTTGAATAATTGTGCACCAAACTATCCAGAACCCTGGGAACTTCCGGTGCATGTGAAAACTGTCCCTGGTGAAGGTATGTCTCTTATAATATTTCCTAATAGCACTCAGATTTGAAATTGCTAATTTGTTTTTTAACAGATCAGGTTGGTTAATATACAGGATTACTAGTTAGTGGTGAGGTGAGATAGGTTCCCTTGTTTTGTTACCAGGTATTGACCATTAAACATTAGACCCTAGGGAAATTAATCCTGGTGAGCAAACTGCACCAACAATTGTGCCAGAACATCTTTTTATGATTGGTAACACAGTGTGGAGCTGGAGGAAC
>NW_025975521.1:0-7894 GCF_021869965.1 Rhincodon typus
TGTTGCTGGCCAAATTCGACCGCACCTTGGCGCCAAGCCATTTTATGCCTCCTACCCATCCCTGCTCCCCCGAAACTCCTTGCAAAGCAGCAGTGTAAACACAACTCGCAATGAGCTCGGGTGACTTGCTTTCCAAAGAGCCTCCATCGCTTCCGCTGCCCGTCGTATGTTTCTGGGGGTTTACTGTGGTCTCTCTCTCGCTCCCCCCCCCCACACACACCGCCCAGGCGCCGGAGGTCATTCGGATGCAGGACAATAATCCGTACAGTTTCCAGTCAGACGTCTACGCCTATGGGATCGTCCTTTACGAGATCATGACGGGCACGCTGCCCTATTCGCACATTAACAACCGAGACCAGGTACAGCCGAGACCAGAGCTGGGTAGAGGGAGCCCGGCAGACTGGGCGACCGGGAGGTCAGTTATCGATGGTCGCAGGCAGTTAGTGATCGACAGGACCAGAGGAGGGACTTGGCGATCAAAGGGCTGGGGGAGCGGGGGGGGGGGGGGGGGGGGGGGGGGCGCCCCGGGGTGTTTTATTTTTCCTCCTCTCCTTGTCAGTCTTATATCGATTTAATGTTGGAATTCTATCCTTGAGGAGGAAGCTTTGAGGCCGATCCTGTGGAGTTGTCCCAACAGAGCACCTCCTTCAGGCTGTTTCTGAGGACGGTTCGGAGTTGGCCGCATCACCGTGGGCCTGGAGTCACGTGGAGCCCCCGGACTAAAATGGCGGATCTCCCCCTCCAAAAAAAGGGGTGTTAACGCCACCCCACCCCACCCGCCCCCTCTTCCCCGAATCCCCCGGAATTCCTTCACTGGGTTCGAGTTCCACCCTCCTGGCATGGGATTTGAACTGGTGTCTCCCGCCCCTCGGGGGGGGTGGGGGCCGTGGATTATTGATGTCACCGCGACGCCATCATCGGTCAACAGGCACGAGCACACTCCAACAGAGAGGGGAGAGTCGGTGTGGACCAGGAACTGGGCGGAATACTGGGCCTAGAACCGGGAGCAGTCAGGCAGGAATGGAGGGAGACCCCGGCGAGGGAGAGTCGGCGATGGAGAACTGGGGAGGGAGCAGGAACTGAGGGAGGGAGTGTCGGGGAGGGAGAACCAGAAGGGAGAGTTGGGGAGGGAGCGAGAACTGGGGGAGGGAGAACCGGGAGAGAGAGTCGGGGAGGAAGCGGGGGATAGATGGGGGTGTGGGGAGGGGAGCAGGCGACATATGGAGGGGAGTGGACAGTGGGCGACGGACCTTAAGAAACATTGCCTGGCGCTTTGGGCGTCCTGAGGGCAGGAGGAGAGCAAGCTGCCGTTGGCTGGGCTGACGCTTGGGCGGGGCCCTGACTCTCGCCCTCTCTGCTGCAGATAATATTTATGGTGGGCCGCGGCTACCTGACCCCCGACCTCAGCAAGGTCTACAGCAACTGCCCAAAGGCTATGAAGAGGCTCCTTGTGGACTGCATCAAGGTGAAACGTGATGAGCGGCCGCTGTTCTTCCAGGTAAGGCATCACCCTCCAAAGGCACACACACCGTGGGCAGCCCCGCGGGAAAGTATGAAGTTATCCTCTTCAGCAGCGGCCTATAGCAAAGCCAAGACCCATCCAGAGAGAGAGAGAGTGCAGGACACTGTGGTGCAGTGGGATCTGGGGGACCTGGGCTATGAATCCTTAAACGTCAGTACGCAGACGAATGGGATCGGCCTTTACCCTGATGTGGGGGATAGGGGAACGGAGTGTAAAATCCCAGGCAGTCTCTGTAGGGGGTGATGGTGAGACCCCCCACCTGCAGCATTGTGCCCAGTTCCCAGCCCCCTCACTGAAGGAGGGACTGAGGTGGGGGAGCAGTTCGGTGGAGTTCCCTCGGCTGGTTCTTGAGGGTGGGGTAGAGGGTCAGGGTGCTGTCCCCCATGGAAACGCAGAGAATAGAAGCAGGAGTGAGGCCATTCAGGCTGTCAGGCCTGTACTGCTGGTCAGTACAACCCTGGCTGAGTATTCAGCTCACTGCCTGTTCCTGTTTCCCTTTAGCCCGAAGGATTTTATCTAAGTCCTGGAAAACATTCTATGCTCCAGCCCCGACTGCTCTCTGTGGGGCAGGGAGTCCCACAGGGACTCCCCCGACATTTCTCCCCCATCTCAGTCCCACCTCCCATCTCCTTTAGACCGTGACAGCGCTCCTGCTTCTGGATGGCACATTCCCCGCCGCCGTCCAAAATCTGGTTAGGATTTTACAGGTTTCTGTCAGATCCCCTTCCTTGTCCTTCCAAAAACTCCAGTGAATATATAGTCCCTAACCGATCTGGTCTCTCTCTCTCTCTCCCTACATCAGTCCTGCCATCCCAAGAATCAGTCTGGAAAAGTGTGTGCAGTGAGAAGGGAACTGTGTGCAGTATTCCCATTGGGATGCAGAGACCTGTGGTGGTGATAGTGCCCCTGCCTCTGGACTAAGAGGCCTGGGTTCCACATCCCGCTTGCTCCAGGGATACGCCATAACATCTCTGGGCAGGTTAATGAGAAAATACCAGGGAGATGTATTCCCGGTGGGAGAGGGAGATGGGAACTGTGCACGGTAGTCCCAGTGGATAGGGAGTCAGGAGCAGCCCACAGTATTTCCAGTGTGATAGGGAGATGGGAACTGTGTACGGTATTCCCAGTGGGATAGGGAGAAGGAACTGTGTACAGTATTCTGGTGAGATAGGGAGACAGGAACTGTGCACAGAATTCCCAGTGGGATAGGGCAATGGGAACTGTGCATGGTATTTCCATTGGGGTAGGGAGATGGGAACTGTGCACGGTATTCCTGGTGGGATAGGGTGATGGGAACTGTTCACGGTATTCCTGGTGGGATAGGGAGATGGGAACAGTGTATGGTATTCCTGGTGAGATAGTGAGATACGAACAGCGCACTGTATTCCCGATCTCACCAGGAATACCATACACTGTTCCCATCTCCCTATCCCACCAGGAATACCGTGCACAGTTCCCATCTCACTAACTCACCGGGAATACAGTGCGTTGTTCGTATCTCCCTGTGAGTTAGTGAGATGGGAACTGTGCACGGTATTCCCAGTGAGATATAGAGATGGGAACTGTGCACGGTATTCCCGGTGGGATGGGGTGATGGGAACTGTTCACGGTCTTTCCATTGGGATAGGGCGATGTGAACTGTGCATGGTATTGCCATTGAGATAGGGAGATGGGAACTGTGCATGGTATTCCCAGCGAGACAGCAAAAGAGCACGGTATTCCCAGTGCCGTAGAGAGACAGGAAATAAGCACAGTATTCCTGTGCATGGTATTCTCGATGAGATAGGGAGATGGGAACTGTGCACGGTATTCCCGGTGGGATAGGGAGATGGGAACTGTGCACGGTATTCCCGGTGGGATAGGGAGATGGGAACTGTGCACGGTATTCCCGGTGGGATAGGGAGACGGGAACTGTGCACGGTATTCCGGGTGGGATAGGGAGACGGGAACTGTGCACGGTATTCCGGGTGAGATAGGGAGACGGGAACTGTGCACGGTATTCCCGGTGAGATAGGGAGATGGGATCTGCGCACGGCATTCCCAGGGAGACGGGGAATAAGCGCAGCATTCCTGGTGCGCTGTTAGCAATGCTACATTGTGAACATGGTGTAAACCTTTCTCTCTCTCTCTCTCTGTGTGTGTGTGTGTGACCTCCCTCCCTCCATTCGCCCCCCACCCCCACTCTCTCTCCAACATTCCTGCTCCCTGCCCACATTCCCCCCCACCCCGCCAACAGATCCTGGCCTCCATCGAGATGCTGCAGCACGCGCTGCCAAAGATCGAGCGCAGTGCCTCAGAGCCCTCGCTGCACCGTGCCGTGCAGAGCGACGACGTCAACCCCTTCGTGCTGACCGCCTCCCGCCTTATGCCTTCCTGAGAGTCGGCCCTAGCCCCCTCTGCCCACCTGGTGCCCGGGGAGTGGGAGGGAGAGGAGGGGGAGTACCTGCAGGATCCCGGGGCAATCCGCTGCAACTCGCCTCCTCTCCCGTCCCACACCCCTGGCTTCCTGACCCTCGCAGGAGGTCAGTGCGCGAGCCTCGGGGAAGCGCGATCTGGAGGACGGTCCTTCCTCCGCTTCCTGGTGCCAGTGGGGGCCAACTTCCCTCATTTTGGGCAGAGACAAGCAGGGCACCTTCTCGCGTACGGATTCACCGAACTGTTCACAAACTGTTTCACGCAAAAGCCGGAAAGGCAAGCAGCCCTGCGTTGGGTGGGGTGAGGGCACCCTTTGGACGCCCATTGGCGTCTCTAGGCTTGCTCCAGACTTTGAGACATGGAATTTCTTCACGGGATTGCTTTGGCTGGAGGGGGGGGCGGGATCGCGCAGGGGCAGTGGTGTGACACAACCCTTTCTCCGCCTTGCCCCCTTCTCCTCACGGCTGCAGGGTCCAAAGGTATCGCCAGGGGCCTGTAGAGGTGGGAGCCCAGCTAGGCCTCGGGCCCATGTGGGTGCCCCTCCCCGGCTGGTACCTCTCTTCTGTTCTGTCTGTTTTTTTTTAAGAAAAAGAATAAAAAACAACGCCGTGGTTTGGTTTTTAGGCCAGGGTTTTTTATTTTTGCTTTCCTAATTTTGCCAGAACGAAAGCGGTATTTTGAAAGCTGCACAGTTACACGTCGCGCTTCCTGTTCCTGCGCATCTGCGGAAGCCTGACTGCAGCCTGTGACCACGGTTCACCCTTACACCTCCCCCCCCCCCCACCCCCCCCGTCCACTGTCAGGATCTGATACTCCCAGGGACAGCACGGGGTTAGATACAGAGTAAAGCTCTCTCTACACTGTCCCCCCCATCAAACACTACCAGGAACAGTGACAGCACAGGATTAGATACAGAGTAAAGCTCTCTCTACACCGTTCGCCCCCCATGCCATCAAATACTTCCAGGACAGGGGCAGCACAGAGTTAGATACAGAGTAAAGCTCTCTCTACACTGTCCCCCATCAAACACTCCCAGGGACAGCACAGGGTTGGATACAGAGTAAAGCTCCCTCTACACTGTCCCCCATCAAACACTCCCAGGGACAGCACGGGGTTAGATACAGTTAGAGTTAAGATCCCGTTTCCTAATCCAGCTCCTGCTGACGCACTGTCACCTGAAGGTAACAGAACGAAACCCGACTGTCAGAGTGGTGTCCTCTCTCTGTGTGTGTGTATGTGTATGTGTGTGTGTGTGAGTATGTGTTTGTGACTGTATGTCTGTGTGTATGTATGTGTGTGTGTGTGTATGTCTGTCTGTGAGTGTGTGTGTGTATGTCTGTCTGTGAGTGTGTGTGTGTATGTCTGTCTGAGTGTGTGTGTGTCTGTCTGTCTGTGAGTGTGTGTGTGTATGTCTGTCTGTGAGTGTGTGTGTGTATGTCTGTCTGTGAGTGTGTGTATGTCTGTCTGTGAGTGTGTGTATGTCTGTTTGTGAGTGTGTGTGTGTGTCTGTGAGTGTGTGTCTGTGTCTGTGTCTGTGTGTGTGTGTCTGTGTGTGTATGTCTGTGAGTGTGTGTGTATGTCTGTGTCTGAGTGTGTGTGTGTGTATGTCTGTGTCTGAGTGTGTGTGTGTGTGTCTGTGTGTGTGTATGTGTGTCTGTGTGTGTGTATGTCTGTCTGTGAGTGTGTGTGTGTGTCTGTGTCTGTGAATATATGTGTGTGTTTTTGTGTGTGTGTGTGTGTGTGTCTGTCTGTGAATATATGTGTGTGTTTTTGTGTGTGTGTGTGTGTGTCTGTGTCTGTGAATATATGTGTGTGTTTTTGTGAGTGTGTGTGTGTATGTCTGTGTGTGTCTGTGTCTGTGTGTGTGTCTGTGTGTGTATGTCTGTCTGTGAGTGTGTGTGTGTGTGTCTGTGAATATATGTCTGTGTCTGTGAATATATGTGTGTTTTTGTGAGTGTGTGTGTGTGTATGTCTGTGTGTGTGTGTGTGTCTGTGTGTGTCTGTGTGTGTGTGTCTGAGTGTGTGTCTGTGTCTGAGTGTGTGTCTGAGTTTGTGTCTGTGTGTGTGTGTATGTGTGTCTGTGTGTGTGAATATATGTGTGTGTTTTTGAGTGTGTGTGTGTGTCTGTGAATATATGTGTGTGTTTTTGTGAGTGTGTGTGTGTGTCTGTGTGTGTATGTCTGTCTGTGAGTGTGTGTGTGTGTGTCTGTGAATATATGTCTGTGTCTGTGAATATATGTGTGTTTTTGTGTCTGTGTGTGTGTGTCTGTGTCTGTGTGTGTATGTCTGAGTGTGTGTGTGTCTGTGTCTGAGTGTGTGTGTGTCTGTGTCTGAGTGTGTGTCTGTGTCTGAGTGTGTGTCTGTGTCTGTGTGTGTGTGTGTGAGTGTGTGTGTGTCTGTGTGTGTGTGTATGTCTGTCGGTGTGTGTCTGTGTCTGTGAATATATGTGTGTGAATATATGTGTGTGTTTTTGTGAGTGTGTGTGTGTATGTCTGTGTCTGTGTGTGTGTGTCTGTGTCTGTGTGTCTGTGTCTGTGTGTGTGTGTATGTCTGTGAGTGTGTGTGTGTCTGTGTCTGTGTGTGTGTGTATGTCTGTGAGTGTGTGTGTCTGTGTCTGTGAATATATGTGTGTGTCTTTGTGAGTGTGTGTGTGTATGTCTGTGTGTCTGCCTTTAGTGGCTCCTTCCCAACCTTCCTCGCTCATCATCAACACCGCCAAAGGAGGAAGCTCACATCAGGCACAGAGTCGGTCTTCAGTCTTTGAAGCGGATCCTCAGGGTGGGTGACTGAAGGCTTATGCGAGAAGGTGAGGTTTGAAGGCCCGAGGGAAGAGAGAGGGAGCCCTAGAGCTTTTAGCCCCTTGCCACTTCTGGCACAGCGGTTGGAGGCAGGGCAGTCCGTCCAGGAAATGGGGAGGGATGATCTGGAGCTGAGAGTCGGAGGAGCGTGGACAGATCTCGGGAGAGTCGAGTCCGTGGCTTGGAGGTAAGAGACAGGGGGTAGCCCTGTGACAGGCAGAGTCCATGTGTTTAGCCTTTCTGCCTTTGACCTGCCAAGCCTCCAGTGAAAGGGATCGGTATATAAAGCAGGGCAAGAGTTATAGCTGGGGGAAAGGCAACTATGAGGCGATGAGGCAAGATTTAGGATGCATAGGATGGAGAAGGAAACTGCAGGGGCTGGGCACAATTGAAATGTGGAGCTTGTTCAAGGAACAGCTACTGCGTGTCCTTGAGAAGTATGTACCTGTCAGGCAGGGAGGAAGTGGTCGAGCGAGGGAACCGTGGTTTACTAAAGAAATTGAATTTCTTGTCAAGAGGAAGAAGGAGGCTTATGTAGAGATGAGGCGTGAAGGCTCAGTGAGGGCGCTTGAGAGTTACAAGTTAGCCAGGAAGGACCTAAAGAGAGAGCGAAGAAGAGCCAGGAGGGGACATGAGAAGTCTTTAGCAGGTAGGATCAAGGAAAACCCTAAAGCTTTCTATAGGTATGTCAGGAATAAAAGAATGACGAGAGTAAGATTGGGGCCGGTCAAGGACAGTAGTGGGAAGTTGTGCGTGGAGTCCGAAGAGATAGGAGAGGTGCTAAATGAATATTTTTCGTCAGTATTCACACAGGAAAAAGACAATGTAGTCGAGGAGAATACTGAGATACAGTCTATTAGACTAGACGGGATTGAGGTTCATAAGGAGGAGGTGTTAGCAATTCTGGAAGGTGTGAAAATAGATAAGTCCCCTGGGCTGGATGGGATTTATCCTAGGATTCTCTGGGAAGCTAGAGAGGAGATTGCAGAGCCTTTGGCTTTGATCTTTATGTCGTCATTGTCTTCAGGAATAGTGCCAGAAGACTGGAGACTAGCAAATGTTGTCCCCTTGTTCAAGAAGGGGAGTAGAGACAACCCTGGTAATTATAGACCAGTGAGCCTTACTTCGGTTGTGGGTAAAGTGTTGGAAAGGATTATAA
>NW_025975522.1:0-7894 GCF_021869965.1 Rhincodon typus
CGACTATCACTGAAGGAAAAGGTACCTCTTTGGGATTATTAATGTTATCTATTAGGGTAAGATGTCTTTTGCTGTAATTTTTCTGTCTGATTTTCCCGGTCAGTTAGCTCAGTTGAATGGACGGCTGGTTTGCCATGCAGAGTGATGCCAACAGCATGGGTTCAATTCCTGCAGTTACCGTGACTATTTGTTTCAATCTTTTCCCTTGTCTGGCATTGTAACCCTCTCAGGAGTACCTCACTGCTATCCAAACCTGACCTTGTGAGGTTCAACAAGAGATGAATGGATGTTGATGAGTTGGAGCTGAGCAGTCAAGTCTGTTGAGTCAGGGCAGGTCAGTGAGATTGGGCTTCTCTCTGGCTGTGGATCATGCTGAGTAGCCAATTACTATTTGAACCATCAGGGAGTGCTAGTGCTCTGAGCTCATCTCAAATCACATTTGAATCACTGTTTTTGCTTGCCAGTGAGGAAATCAAGGCCAGCACTCAGTCCATATTGACAATGTATAGTCAATAATAATGATTAACCTGAGGCCAGTTCAGACTGTTTCCCTGAATTCCCAGACAGACATTTGGGAAAAGGGATGAGTGCAAAAGGATTTGGCAGTGAGACGTCTGTCACCCACACCAGCGAGTGGAACCTGTTTATCACAATTTGTACTGTGGCCCTTCATTGCAGCATTCAGAGTGCGGGAGCTCACAGACTGTGATCAGAGTTGAGCATGATGACATCCTACTGCTAACTTGACAATTTGTTGCAGGTGGGACCTCTTGGGTACATTGTCCCAGCTATTACTTAGATTAGCTGTCAGAATCTGACTTAGAACTTTACAATTGCAAGCTAGTGAGGGAGCCAAGTGAACAGAAACTGTCTGATAATGGCAGGTGTCTATGAACCATCATAAAAGATGTAAACTGGGAACCTGGTGCAGGTAGGATACAATATTTAATGTTGTTCCTGTTTAACATTGTTCAATGAATTGTATTGAGCACTGGGTGTTTCACATTGGGCCTGACACTTGGCAATGTCACTCCCATTGGCAACATTTTTTATTTCAAAACATACTTTTTTCATAAAAGATACACACACATACATTGTACAGACCAAACTGCATTTGTGACTGTGATATGTCAAGTAAACAAGCAAACATTGAAGTTTGACTCTTTCCAAATAAACCAAAGGCACCTCGTACTCGAATAAGGCTATATTTACATGCATTTGAGGCACCAGGAGGGTCCAATTACTGAAGATGTGAACAGCTTCTGCTGTATGTTGACCCACCCTGTCACTGCCAACTCTCAGCTTGAGACTTACCTCTTGCCGCTTATCTCCAGGGGCAGGGTTTGAAAAGCAGCAAGCAGAAGAGGCAGGAAGTTCAATGAGAGGAAGGGTCCACAGCAACTGTGTGGGCCAGAAATTGTGTGATAAGCTCAAATGGAGGCAACTGCAAGAATCTGAAGACAGAGTTGACTTATGTTCTACACACCAATATTCATATTTGAAACGAAGCAGCAAATGACTCTGAGGTTTACAAGGGTTTTATTGTAAATCTATAGTCTAAGATAAACATTGGTTTCCATATTTTCCTTCTGACCTATGCCCTCTTCAGAAGCCAGCTCCTTACTGGGGAAGAACCGACTCCTCCGTTTTAAATAAATCCAAACACTCAATTAAAAGATCACCAAATTGGGGCAACATGACATGAACGAATAAAATGAAAAATTAAAATACCAGAGAGGAGAAAACATAGGTATGGGGCCACTAAATTAAACTGGTATTTGAGAGAGAGATCATGCAATCCATCCCCTGCAGTGTCTACCCATCCCAAAGATATCAAGGATATTGGTGGAAACTATACGAAGAATCCAACTCTCTTTCTTTGGATAAACCATCACCACCAAATGAACCAAGTAGAACCTAACTCTTAATTTTCTAATCAACCTGTTCAGAGATGTTACTACACACCCCAGTCATGTTGACAAACCTGGAACTCCTGGTCTAGGGATAAGAACATTGCTACTGTGCTGTAAAAATCCAGCTTTTGTTTTTCAATAACTCATGACCAAAGCACCCATTTGAAGGACCCAACATTTTTGTCTTTTAATTAACAAGCCCTGCCCACAGTAACCCAGCTCTCTCATTGTAAACACTCTCCAAAATTAGCTAACAAAAACAACTAAATGGTAGCAATTAACAAGCACGGCCCATGAGGGGCTAATATAACAGCTCTATTTAAGAAAGGAAGGAGACAGAATGCTTCAAGCTATGAGTGAGTTAGTCTAACATCTGTCATTGGGAAAACACTAGAGGTTATTTAAAATTTTGTCTAAGATTTGTAGCTCGGATTGTGGATGAGGTTGTAGATATGCTCGCCAAGCCAATGTGTTTGATTCCAGGCGTTTTGTCATCCTGTGCCTCATCAGTGCGCCTCCGGTGAAGCGTCAGTGTTCTGTCCGGTTTGTTGTTTATATGCCTCGGTTTGCTGGGGTGGTTGGTATTACTTCCGGTTTTTATTGTTATTAACGAGGGAATGGCAGGACATTTAGGAAATCATAATGAAGTTAGGCAGAGTCAACATAGTTTTGTGAAAGGAAAACTGAGTTTGCCAAATTTATTAGAGTTTTTGAGTATGTACCGTGCAGGATGGACAAAAGGAAACCTGTAGATGTGTTGGATTTAGACTTTCAAAAGGCATTTGATAAGGTGCCTCGGAAAAGGTTTTTACACAAGGTAAAGGCTTGTGGTGTTGGAGGCTCATTGGAGTTTGGAAGGATGAGGGGGGATCTAATTGAAACTTACAGAATACTGAATGGCCTGGACAGAGTGGATGTTGGGAAGATGCTTCCATTGGTAGGAGAAACTAAAACCCGAGGGCACGGCCTTAGAGTAAAGGGAAGACCTTTTAGAACAGAGATAAGGAGAAACTTCTTCAGCCAGAGAGTGGTGAATCTATGGAATTCACTGCCACAGAAGGCTGTGGAGGCCAGGTCATTGAGTACATTTAAGACTGAAATAGATAGGTTTTTGATTATTAAGGGGATCAAGGGTTATGGGGAGAAAGCAGGAGAATGGGGTTGAGGAACTTACCAGCCATGATTGAATGGCGGAGCAGACTCGATGGGCCGAATGGCCTAATTTCTGCTCCTATGTCTTATGGTCTTATGGTATATCAGCACAGATTGAGGATTGGCTGACTAACAGGAAACAGACAGTCAATATAAATGGGTCTTTTTCAGTTGGCAAAGCAGGAAACAGTGTGGGGGCCTCAACTATTTACAATCTATATTAGTGACTTGGATGAAAGGGCTGACTATATTATAGCTAAATTGGTTCTGATACATAGTTGGATAGGTGAGTAAGTTGTGAGAAGGATACAAAGAATCAGCAAAGAGATATTGCCGGGTTAAGTAAGTGGGCAAAAAAAATTATCAGATGGGTTACAATGTAGTTAGATGTAAACTTGTCCACTTTTTCAGGAAGAATAGAAAAGCAGCATTAGTATTTAAATGAAGAGGAACGACAGACTGCAGTAGGGTGTCGTTGTATGTGAATCTCACAGGTAACAGCAAATAATGGGGAAGGCAAGGGGAATGGAGTATAAAGGTGGGGAAATTTTGCTGCAACTGCACAGGGTGCTAGTGTAACCAAACCTGGAGTACTACAGTTTTGGTCACCTTATTTAAGGAGCATGTACTTTCATTGGAAGCATGAGATAAAGTCCACTTGGCTGATCCCTGATATGAATGGGATGCCTGGCAGACAAAGGATGAGCAGATTGGTCCATCCTCATTGGAGTTTGGCAGCACAAGGGGTGATCGTATTGAAACACAGAAGTCTGAGGGGGTTGTTGGGGTAATCTACAGTGAGTTGTAAAAATAAGAGAGTCTCCCACTTAAGGTGAAGATGAGGAGGTGCCTCTTCTCTGAGATGGTGAACCTATGGAATTCTCTCCCCAGAGAAATCTGGAGTCAGGGTCACTCAATATATTCAAAGCCGAGTTAGATTTTTGATTGACAAGGGAGTCGAGGGTGATGGGGTACAGCCAGGAAAGCAGAGTTGAAGCCACAATCAGAGCAGCCTCTTATCGAACTGATGGACTGAATGGCCACCTCCTATTCCTAATTATCATGATCTTATGATCAGAGTTTGATTTTTTTTGCAATCTGTTTAAAAATTGAAAATTTGTAACCTTGCTGATTATAATAATCCAGAATCAGACTGAGCTAAAACAATGCAAAGCTGCTTCTTATAAACTCTGCCAAAATGGTTTGTTTCAGGTTAAAATGTGTGATCACCCTACAGCTCACACCCACCACATAAAACAGAAAGGGAGAAATGGGGGTTGGGCGGCAGGGAGATGAGACGTTCCTGAACAACATTTTCAACTCTGCAGCAGCAGGGAGAGAGGCGAGGGATGTGACTGGAAGAAATGGTTGATAAAGAAATGGAAGACTTAGGAGCAGATTTAAGAGGAAAAGAAAATGAGGGAGGGGGATGATGCAGGAATAAAGGATGAGTGTCATAGGGAAACACTGAAATGAAGAGTGGGGTCGATGGTGAGGTGAAGAGCTAGCTTCTAGAGATTTCTGTCTGCCTGTGGCACATTATTAAGTGTGATGCAGTGAAACATTGCATTCACAGCACAGAGTCAGCAAATTGGCAATGAGCTGATTTATTCACTGTCTTTACAGAGAGAACATAGAGCTGTCTGAGAGCCAGCTGGATGCTACAGGAACTCGGAGCTACTGAGTGCATCTTGTGGGACTGTCAACAGAGAGGGGTCTGATTGCAGTGGGTGGGGGGCTGTGATGAGGAGGCATCACTTCCAATAGCAACCAGTAATAAGGTTTGGACAAAGAAAAAGCTTGTGCTTATTTAGCACTTTTCAAAGTGCTTCTTCGAATAAAGGCTGGATTATGTGTTCACGTTTTGGAATGGGGCCCAAACCCATGACTTTGAGTTAGAGGTGAAAGCTTAAAGCTGTGCCTGCCCAAACTGATACTGTGACAGTTCAAGGGCTCCTCAGAAGAGGGCAGCAGTTATGGGGCATGCTGGTTACCTGGAGCCTATGGATGGTGACCAAGTGGCTTGACACACTGAATCAGTGACCCCTGGGTGGTAAAAGCAAAGGACGCAGGAGAGAATTACCCTTTATTAGCTAAATGTGTTCCTGCTCCTTGGGATATTTCACAACAACACAGGCGTTCCTGGATGTTGCCATCATTGATTAAATATTCAGGGTCCTTTTTGAAGTTTGGAAGTTGTCAGTCCTTGCTTTTTCTCTCCTCCCTCATTGCAAATTTAATTTGTGTGTGTGTGTGTGTGTGTGTGTGTGTTTACAAGTCAGACAGGTACTTGATCATGAAATGGTAACAAAAAACGCTGGTGATCACAACAGGTCAGGCAGCATCCATGGAGAGAAAGCAAGTTAACATTTCGGTTTTATCTAGACTCAAAACGTTAGCTTGCTTTCTGTCCATGGATGCTATCTGACCCGATGTGATCTCCAGCATTTTGTTTTGTTTTCAGCACAGATTCCAGCATCTGCAGTAATTTGCTCCTACTTGATCACAAAGCCTGGTTCTCTCTTCACCCAACTCCCTCAGGTCATAGAGGTCGACAGCATGAAAACAGGCCCTTCAGTCCAACTTGCCCATGCCACCCAGTTTTCACAATTTAAACTAGTGCCATTTGCCTCTGTTTGGTCCATATCCCTCCATAACTATCTGTCTAAATGTTTCTTAAATGATAAAATTGTATTCACTTCCACCACTACCTCTGGCAGCCTGTTCAGAACACTTACCACCCTCTGTGTGGTATTGCTCAGTTATTAATCCAGTTGTCTTTCCGAAACTGACCCCTAATCCTGTCAGGCCTGAAGACCTCCACCCAGTTGTAAGCTCCCCTCTGTATAAGGGTCCTGTGCTTGGGAAACCACCCCACAGCCCACCTGATCTGTAAGGCCTAGGGACTGTACATCAAAACCATCACGAGGCCCCTGTGCTGTTCAAATACTCTATAGAGAAGCCCAAAGCCCATCATAATAATGGGTTCTCCATTTTCTGCTGACACCCAACTCTTCTTTCCCTTCCCCATTCCCTGCCCCAACTCTGCAGCACCTGAGTCTGGATATATATCGGCACTTCCCAAATGTTTTCCCACTGAGATCTCATTTCCAGCTTGATAATTGTCCTGAACCCTCAGTGCGACCTGAGGGAGCGAGGACAAACACCGAGAGTGCTGGAGAAACTCAGCAGATCTGGTAGCATCCATGAGGAGAGAAACAAAGTTAATGTTTTGAGTTCAGTAGACTCTTCTTCAGAGGGACATGGAGTGGGAACTGAAAGAGTGGTGGAGGGAGCTCTTAGACAAGAGGGTACTGCTGTTCTAACTCAGTCAGAGTTTGTCAGAAGTCATTTCTGACTCAGAACCTGCAACTTATGCAAAGTCCCAATCCCCCAGTTTGGAAAGCCTTGATCCAAATGGTTCCCAAAGTTTTCTATCACTGGAGGTTTGCCTGCATCAATTGTAAACTGATTGACAAGGGCTTAATTTCAGTTGAAATATTGAGTCTGGTTTTGATTTCTGCGCATGACATGATATAGGATATATACAGGATCTGGAAAAGGTGTAGGGAGTACTGCAATGATTCTCTGTTTAAAACATCTCGTTATCAAAGATAAATCAAGACGCAGGATGATTCACTTCAGATGAGATCAAGGTTTATAGAATGATGAATGGGATAAGACTGCATCTCAGTAGATAGCTGTTTCAATGACGTAGGTTAGAGAAGAATTAAGGAGTCACCATTCCAAGCCGAATAAGGCAACACCAGTTCTGATGAAAGGTCACAGACCTCAAACATTAACTCTGTTTCCCTTCCCATTGCCAGACTAATGCAGAGTTTTCACCATTTTCTGTTTTTATTTGGTTTCACTATGACCATTAATTCACTGTCTCTCAGGCAGAAGAACAGGAAGGAGACGGTAAGATTATTCCATGCACCCACCTCCCTGCCCTGCTTTTTGAATCAGCTTGAGAGATAAAAATGGCCCCCATCTGTCAGTGAGTCAGTGTGGGAACAGGACCATAATTTTGGGGTGTGAAGATTGGGGGTGTTAAGAGTAATGGATGTGAGTTAGAGTTGGATGCAGGAGAGAAATGAGGGGTGGGTGGGGAGAATGTG
Organism: Rhincodon typus; assembly: GCF_021869965.1. Lineage (NCBI taxonomy): Eukaryota > Metazoa > Chordata > Chondrichthyes > Orectolobiformes > Rhincodontidae > Rhincodon > Rhincodon typus. Next base: position 7,187 of record NW_025975522.1, read on the forward strand.
TAAGGTTTTGAGGTTCTGGCTGGAATTGGGCATAAGGTGAGGGATGATACTTGGTTGTTGGGGTAATGGGGATGGGGGAATTGTGGTTTGAAGTATTTTAGGTTGGTGCGAGTGGCAGGTGAGGATGAATGGGTAAGGCAGCACAGTCCAGTTTGTTTGCCAGATCCTCAAAGATTCCAGATCCCAAATGATCCATTTTGGAATCCTGTTCAAATTTCAATCAATCCTGTATCCTAGTGGATCCCATTTAGAATTCTGCTTTGATATTACAGATCTTAAGGGATTTAACTTGGAATCCAGCCCTGATCCTAAGTGATCTAGATCTCCATGAGAAACCCCAAGGCTTTCTATACTTATGTGAGGAACAAGAGGATGGCCAGAGTGAGGGTAGGGCCAATCAGGGATAGTGGAGGGAACTTGTGTGCGGAGTCAGAGGAGGTAGGGGAGACGCTTAATGAATACTTTGCTTCAGTATTCACCAGTGAGAGGGATCTTGACGTTTGTGAGGACAGCATGAAACAGGCAGATATGCTCGAACAGGTTGTTGTTAGGAAGGAGGATGTGCTAGAAATTTTGAAAAACACAAGGATAGACAAGTCCCCTGGGCCACACGGGTTATACCCAAGGTTTCTACGGGAAGCAAGGGAAGAGACTGCTGCCTCTTTGGCAATGATCTTTGCGTCCTCACTGTACACTGGCGTAGTACCA
>NW_025975523.1:0-7894 GCF_021869965.1 Rhincodon typus
CCAGCAACTTTGTTATTGTACCTGGGTACCTTTGAACCTAAGATGGCGCTGTAAGTGGCGACATATAAATTTTTCACTGTACTTGTTTGAGTACGTGTGACAATAAAGCTAATTCAGTTCAATTCAATTTAGGTATGGACACTACCACTGCATCTCAAGAGTCCCTTAGCAACACTTTAAACTAGGGGGCTGTTCAGGACCCCAAGTGGGGCCGTGAGCTAAGATTTTGGCTGGGATGGGTCATACACTGCAAAGCAGGAATGGCTATCATTGTGCTCAGATGAAGCCACAACAGCAAGGCTCCAGCTCTAACCAGACCTCGCTCTCACAGTTCTCGCTGAGGGGGATCACAACAATTTTTGACTTCAAACCAGGGTCACAGTGAGAAAAAGTTTAATAAGCCTTACACTATCTTTTTAAATGTTAACTACCATGGGGTCAGATTGTTCACCAGATATGGGGTAGGAATGGAGGTGGTCAGGTGCTTAATTTTGCATCACCGGCTCGCTGGTTCGGTGGTCCTGATCCATGTTTTGACAAGGACATTCCAGGAACAGCGTAGCTACTGCAGGCAATCAGCAAGTAGCTAGTTAAGGCAATTAAAAGATAAATTGAGCCAATTGTCAAACCCACCTTCCAGCATGCTGCCTCCAAACCCCACAACTGACTTTCCCGTGGAAAGGCTGCCAACATCATCAAAGACCCCTCCCACACCGGTTATGCTCTCCTACAACCTCTTTTGTCAGGCAGAAGATACAGATACAGAATTGAACACGCACCAACAGGTTCAAAAACAACTTCTTCCCTGCTGTTATTAGACCAATGAATGGACTCTCTAACTTCAAATAATGTTGATTTTGCTTCGCGCACCTCCTGTGCAGTGTAAGCTGTATGCCTTACTCTGTCTGAGCACCCTATGATGTGTATGTCCTTGCTTACTATGATCTGCCTGTACTGCTCACAAACAAAGCTTTTCACTGCAGTGAGTGCAATAAATCAAATCCAAATCAAATCAAACTTTCCTCCAGCACCGTGCTCCCTTGACTTTTAATGGACAGACTGCCAGGACTGACCAGGGATCATACCCTGAGTTGTCGGTGTCTGGTGTCCAAGATGAAAGTCTGGAGGATCAAATGGCAAGCTGGAGCATTGATATTACCGTGCCGACTTTCATGTCAGCAATTTTGCCATTTCTCTCATATTCACTGGGTGAGCGAATGGGAAACTGCAGTTAATATGGGTAAATTTGGTAATAATGAGATGTTAGTGCAAATAGGCCTCTTGCTGCTCTCCAGCAAGAATTCTGTCTCACCATTTAGCACATGGTAGGCAAATAGAAACATTTGGGTTTTGACATTGAGGACCTCTCACTGGTCATATCATGTGATTTTCCCAACTTCCCCACCACCACCCATGTCATTAAGGGTCAATTGGACAATTGTCAACTCAATCAGAGAGAGTGGAAATTTTTAAAAAATTCATTTGTGGGACATGGATGTCGCTGGCTGGCCAGCATGTCTTGCCCATCCCTAGTTGCCCCTTGAGAAGGTGGTGGTGAGCTGCCTTCTTGAACCGCTGCAGTCCACCTACTGGGGGTTGACCCACAATGCCATTAGGGAGGGAATTCCAGGATTTTGACCTAGCAACAGTAAAGGAATGGCGATATATTTCCATGTCGGTTTGGTGAATGGCTTGGAAGGGAACTTGAAGGTGGTGGTGTTCCCATGTATCTGCTGCTCTTGTCCTTATAGATGGAAATGGTCATGGGTTTGGAAGGTGCTGTCTGAGAATCTTTGGTGAATTTCTGCAGTGCATCTTGTAGACAGTACACACTGCTGCTACTGAGTGTCGGTAGTGGAGGTAGTGGATGCTTGTGGATGTAGTGCCAATCAATTGGGCTGCTTTGTCCTGGATGGTGTCAAGCTTCTTGAGTGTTGTTGGGGCTGCACTCATCCAGGCAAGTGGGGAGTATTCCTTCACACTCCTGACTTGTGCCTTATAGATGGTAGACAGACTTTGAGGAGTCAGGAGATGAGTTACTCACTGTAGTATTCCTAGCTTCTGACCTGCTCTTGTAGCCATTGTGTTTATGTGGTGAGTCCAGTTGAATGAAAAGAGTGTAGAATTTATAATGCAGGCCAAAGGGCCAAAGCTTTATTCTTCCTAATAGGGGGAATTTGAAGCTCATTCAAGACTAGATATTGGATACTGTACTCCTTGACCATCCTCCTTAAAGCCTTTTTGATCAAATCTTTCTTCATGGCTCCTAATCTTCCTTGGTTTGACATCCATTTACTTATGCCTATTTGCTCTGACATGCCATGGATATTTTTCCATATTTAAGTCCTGAAATCAATCAAAGCCTTTGTCATTTTATTCATCTCTTCGGTAATGTAAACTTGGGAAGAGGTACAGTTATAGCACTGCATGAAAGTAAGACATAATTGTGAACATATATCACTTACCTCAAACATACAAAGAGTCTGAGAGGGAAGAACAAAGTTGCCTGCATCATAAGAAAGTCAAAGATAAGTAATATTTCAGTATAAATGAAGTGTTCAATATTTTTATTACATACTAATCATGTAATAGTCTAAGAAGGCAACTCCAGGATAGTAGGAACTGCCGATGCTGGAGAATCTGAGATAACAAGGTTCAGAGCTGGATGAACACAACAGGCCAAGCAGCATCAGAGGAGCAGGAAGGCTGACGTTTCGGGCCTAGACCCTTCTTCAGAAATGAGAGAGGGGAAGGGGGTTCTGAAATAAATAGGGAGAGAGGGGGAGGCAGATAGAAGATGGATAGAGGAGAGGATAGGTGGAGAGGAGACAGACAGGTCAAAGAGGCGGGGATGGAGCCAGTAAAGGTGAGTGTAGGTGGAGAGTTAGGGAGGGGATAGGCCAGTCCAGGGAGGACGGACAGGTCAAGGGGGCGGGATGAAGCTAGTAGGTAGGAGATGGGGGTGGGGCTTGAGGTGGGAAGACGGGATAGGTGGGAGGAAGGAGAGGTTAAGGAGGCGGGGACGAGCTGGGCTGGTTTTGGGATGCGGTAGGAGGAGGGGAGATTTTGAAGCTTGTGAAGTCCACATTGATACCATTGGGCTGCAGGGTTCCCAAGCGAATTATGAGGTGCTGTTCCTGCAACCTTCGGGTGGCATCGTTGTAGCACTGCAGAAGGCCCAGGATGGACATGTCGTCTGAGGAATGGGAGGTGGAGTTGAAAGTTGTTTAGTGCGAACCGAGCGTAGGTTTTCCGCAAAATGGTCCCCAAGCCTCCGCTTGGTTTCCCCGATGTAGAGGAGGCCACAATGGGAACAGCGGATACAGTATACCACATTAGCAGATGTGCAGGTGAACATCTGTTTGATGTGGAAAGTCTTCTTGGGGCCTGGGATGGGGGTGAGGGGGGAGGTGTAGGGGCAGGTGTAGCACTTCCTGCGGTTGCAGGGAAAAGTGCCGGGTGTGGTGGAGCTGGAGGGGAGTGTGGAGCGGACAAGGGAGTCATGGAGAGAGTCACGAAGTTCCGCCATCTGCAATCTGACCCCACCACCAAAGACATTTTTCCCTCCCCACCCTTATCTGCTTTCCGGAGGGACCACTCTCTCCGTGACTCCCTTGTCCGATCCACACTCCCCTCCAGCCCCACCACACCCGGGACTTTTCCCTGCAACCGCAGGAAGTGCTACACCTGCCCCCATACCTCCTCCCTCACCCCCATCCCAGGCCCCAAGAAGACTTTCCACATCAAGCAGATGTTCAACTGCACATCTGCTAATGTGGTATACTGTATCCGCTGTTCCCGTTGTGGCCTCCTCTACATCGGGAAAACCAAACGGAGGCTTGGGGACCGCTTTGCGGAACACCTACGTTCGGTTCGCACTAAACAACTGCACCTCCCAGTCGCAAACCATTTCAACTCCCCCTCCCATTCCTCAGACGACATGTCCATCCTGGGCCTCCTGCAGTGCCACAACGATGCCACCCGAAGGTTGCAGGAACAGCACCTCATATTTTGCTTGGGAACCCTGCAGCCCAATGGTATCAATGTTGACTTCACAAGCTTCAAAATCTCCCCACCCCCTACCGCATCCCAAAACCAGCCCAGCTCGTCCCCGCCTCCCTAACCTGTCCTTCCTCCCACCTATCCCGTCCTCCCACCTCAAGCCCCACTCCCAGCTCTTACCTACTAGCCTCATTCCGCCCCCTTGACCTGTCCGTCCTCCCTGGACTGACCTATCTCCTCCCTAACTCCCCACCTACACTCACCTTTACTGGCTCCATCCCCGCCTCTTTGACCTGTCTGTTTCCTCTCCACCTATCTTCTCCTCTATCCATCTTCTATCCGCCTCCCCCTCTCTCCCTATTTATTTCAGAACCCCCTTCCCCTCCCCCATTTCTGAAGATGGGTCTAGGCCCGAAACGTCAGCTTTCCTGCTCCTCTGATGCTGCTTGGCCTGCCATCTTTTCAGGGGCAACTTACTTTGGGCAATAATAAATGGCCAGCATTTTGCAGATCCAGAAATTGAATTTTCAAACAACTGCAATATATTGTATCAATAAGTTTGTGGGTCATTGTGCAATGAGACTTTGGGTAGAAATGAAAAAAAAATACTGCAGATAATGTCTCACCCATTACTAACTCCACAGGAGATCTATAACAGTTTGGAGCTATTGAATAGAAAAGCCAAAAATTACTTACATGGAAAGATAGAGAGACTGAAAAACGAATCACTAAAAGTTAGCATGCAGGTACAGCAAGTAGCTTGGAATGCAAATAGAATATTGTCATTTATTTCAATGAAAGTGGATATAAAGGTAGGGAAGATTTCTCCAGGATATTGGAGAGATATTAGTGAGAACATCAGATTGGATTACTCATTGAATGACATTACCACTCTGTGGCTATATTAAAAAAAGGCCTAACTTCTGACAAAAGCCCACGCAGTACATTTAAATCTATTCAAATACATATTCTTTAAAGGAGAGCTAACCTCTTTATGATCCTTGACACTGTCAATCAAGCTGTGAATCTACAAGTCTCCGACTGTAAAAACATTCTGACTGCCCTGCTCCAGAAGCCTTGGCATCTACTGATATTGTTGGCAGTGGGGAGAGTGTGTTGTAGGGGGGCAGCGGGGGCTAGCTTATTTCACATGTCCTTGGTTCACATTGGCATATGGCATTTAAAAATACAGCTGTATTCAGACAGAGGCAATTTTGGTGACCAAGGAACATGCTTGTCAGCATTACAAGTTGGATTGAAGGTCTAATCCTCCTGGAGTTAATTGGAGAGATAAGGCACTTTTTTGGAAAGGTTTTTTGTTTGGAAGGGTATAGTACCCCTTAGGGAAATGTCACATTCTTTGGGATAGGTCAGGGTCCTTTGGAAAGGTCAGATAGCTCTTTGGCATTGTAGACATGAATGTGCATAAAAACTGGTAAGATTTATGGATCTGTCAACTTGTACGGGCATTGAAATTACCCTCTCCTTGAACCTTGTAAACAAAACATGGCTGCTAGTGATTTACGAGCTGTTTGTTGACATAAGCTTGGCATTGGTGCTGCTTGACTGCTTCCAGGCCTTGCTTCTGCAGTGGGGAACCTGTAGATCCTAGTATTTGTTCAATGGTGGGCAAGGGTCTTGCTATGTGACAGGCAAACCCTGACTTGTTTTCTTGGGAGTGGGGCTGGGGCTGTGCTCAATTAAAGGTGCTCAGGAGATGTGATGGGAGGGAAGGAGGAGTGGGATGCTGAGAGCCACCCACCTGGTCTCAGTGCCAACTCCCTCCATCCTCCACCCCATGACCACCACCCACGATTAGCGTTTGCTGTAAACCACTCCAAGGATTTGCGCATGCCAGTTGGTGTGCCGAGGCCATTCTCAGCATTGACTTCTGATTTTGGGAGTTGCAGGAGAAAACAAAATTGGGAACTATCCTACCCCACCATCCCTTTCTGCCAACACTCATCCTTGGTGTTTGCAGTACCTGCAGCAGCCGCCACCTATCATTGGCGCTGCTGAGTACTGAAGCTGAGTAAGTCCTCCACTCCAAAGGTCCTTGATCCCAGAAATGTGTCAGAGTTGGGGTGGGGGGAGAGTCAGGCCTGACACTTGACCTCTAAGTCTATCTATCGCAGCTATCTGAGGCCTCAGATTGAAGACAGCGGACATTAACTACACACTAATGGTTTCAATTGGCAGTACGGCCGGAAGACGGTCCACGGTCCTTCCCTCCATGGACTCAAATAGGGTAGGAGTAGGAATGGGAAGTCCCACCACCATACCTACCAGAAAGAAGGACAAAGGGGATTCCAACTCATGGATTTGCATCAAATAAATGGAGCTGTGGTACAAAAATCTTAAAATTCAATCCAATAATCATGAGCAAAATGATGACTGATTTTCCTTTTTCAGATGTATCTTGTATTATCTGTCCATCTTGGAAAGTTAAAGCATTCAATTGAGTGAGACGTGACTGATGAGAATAAGCAGCTCAGTTGTCATCAGCTTCAAGGTTAATATTGTTTCTGAATTTTGCATAGAGTTGGACTTTAGGATCAGGTAACATGTGTTGGATAGTCTCCACAGAGGTTTGCAAAGCCTGGAACTCATCTTGGAAACAAATTTTATATGTGCTAACAGCTGGAAGAGATATAGACCGCATTATTAATGAAGATATTTGAGCTGGCTTGTAAAAGTACATTTATGGAAAGACAATGAACTCATGTAGCAAATTCCTTGAATTATAATTTATCAGATATTTCAGCTTAGTGTTCTCACATGAATCATCTAAACATTCTTGCTGGAGTTCCTTTGAACAGCAATAATTTTGTTTACTCTTAAAACACTCCAATCTTTAAAGTCCTCTAGCAATCTCATTAAAAGAAAAATGAATGAGATGTGAAGCAATCCCTTGCTTTATTATAATTGGGAGAAATTTTAATGTTTGGTAGATTATTCACATTTTGAATCTTCAAACTCAAAGCCACCATAGTACGCACCGTACTTAGTAACTTCCACCTCAAGATCTGTGACTTCTCCATGGCAACAAAAGGCCCATTATATAATGGATAATGCTAGCTAATGGTTGGAGTGTTACATTAGACAACAAAACCTAGAGGGCTGCTGGCTGCAATTACAGCAGAGCTGCACACTAGAAGATTTGAAATTGTACAGATAGCTGTTGGCCGAAAGCTGTTTTTGATGCCAAAAAGTAGGCTTGTCCATTTTGAAGCTGTGGTAGTCACTCTGGCTGATGTTGCATGGGCAGGCCAACTCATCATGGTGTATGAGCCGCTATTCATGACAAAGATTGCTTACACCTTTTTTACATTACAGGGCTTAGTTAGCGTAATGTGATGGGAAAAACCACTATCTAGTCTCACTAGAACAGTATCTTGTAGCCAACCAGTTTTCATTCATTGCATGTGAGCAGCTAGTTATGGGTTACCTTAATTTTTATTCATTCACAGGATGAGTACATCACTGGCCAGGCCAACATTCTCCATCCCTATCAGAGATAGTAGGAACTGCAGATGCTGGAGAATCCGAGACAACAAGGTGCAGGGCTGGATGAACACAGCAGGCCAAGCAGCATCATAGGAGCAGAGAGGCTGACGTTTCGGGCCTAGACCCTTCATCAGAAAAGGGGGAGGGGAAGGGGGTTCTGAAATAAATAGGGAGAGAGTGGGAGGCGGATAGAAGATGGATAGAGGAGAGGATAGGTGGAGAGGAAACAAACAGGTCGAAGAGGCGGGGATGGAGCCAGGAAAGGTGAGTGTAGGTAGGGAGTTAGGAAGGGGATAGGTCAGTCCAGGGAGGACGGACAGGTCAAGGGGGCGGGATGAGGTTGGTCGGTAGGAGATGGAGGTGCGGCTTGAGGTGGGAGGAGGGG
>NW_025975524.1:0-7894 GCF_021869965.1 Rhincodon typus
TGCCGGGGGGGTTCCCGGGGTTTTCGGGGGTGATGCCAGGTTGGGGTTGCGTGGCCAGTTGAGTTTTTGTAGATTCTGACTGAGCACATGGTCAGTGCAGGAGTACAGGGTCCAGTCAGCCCTGTGGGTGTGGGTGTGGGTGTGTGGGGCTGGGGGTGGGGGTGAGTGTGTGTGGGTGTGTGTGTTGATAACTGCCTGCATTGGGGTTGAGTAGATTGGAATGGAGTTGAGGGTCTGTGCCAATAGGAAAGCAGAGTACTCTCATTCCCAAGAAAATTATGAAGCAACTTTGTCTGAGATTCAGAGACAGTGAAGAAAGATGAGAGTTTATTTGTTGATGGTACATGTGAGAGGGTCACTAGGATTTCTTGCCTGTCCCTAGTTGCCCTTGAAGGTGGTGGTGAGCTGCTTTCTTCAGCCAATCACATCTGCACCAATCAAAACCAAGTCAACCACCTCATTATTCTAATCGCATTGTTCAGCAATTGGCCTATAGCCTTATATGACTTGGCATCACAAGAACACATCTAAATACTTCCTCAATATTGTGTTGACTCTCAATGCCATTAGGGAGGGAATTCCAGGATTTTGACCCAGTGACGGTGAAGGAACGATGATATATTTCCAAGTCAGGATGGTGAGTGGCTTGGAGGGGAACTTGCAGGGGGTGGTGTTCCCATGTATCTGCTGCCCTTGTCCTTCTAGATGGAAGTGGTTGTGGGTTTGGAAAATGATGTCTGAGGATCTTTGGTGAATTTCTACAGTGCATCTTGTAGATAGTACACACTGATGCTACTGAGCGTCGGTGGTGGAGGGAGTGTATGTTTGTGGATGTAGTGCCAATCAAGCGGGCTGCTTTGTCCTGGATGGTGTCAAGCTTCTTGAGTGTTTTTGGGGCTGCACTCACTCCTGACTTGTGCCCTGTAGATGGTGGACAGGTTTTGGGGAGTCAGGAGATGAGTTACTTGCTGCAGTATTCCTAGCTTCTGACCTGCCCTTGTAGCCCCTGTGTTTATGTGGTGAATCCATTTGAGTTTCCGGTCAATGGTAACCCCTAGGATGTTGATAGTGGGGGATTCAGTGACGGTAATGCCATTGAATGTCAAGGAGCAGTAGAGAGATTGTCTCTTATTGGTAATGGTCATTGCCTGGCATTTGTGTGGCGCAAATGTTACTTGCCACTTGTCAGTCCAAGCCTGGATATTGTCCACGTCTTGTTGCATTTTAACATGGACTGCTTCAGTATCTGAGGAGTCGCGAATGATGCTGAACATTGTGCAATCATCGGTGAACATCCCCACTTCTGACCTTATGATGGAAGGAAGGTCATTGATGAAGCAGCTGAAGATGGTTGGGCCTGGGACACTCCCCTGAGGAACTCCTGCAGAAATGTCCTGGAGCTGAGATGACTGATCTTCAACAACCACAACCATCTTCTTATGTGTCAGGTATAACTACCCACAGAAGAGTTTGCCCCTGATACCCATTGATTGCAATTTTGCTAGGGCTGCTTGATGCCACGTAGGGTAGATGCCAATATTGTAGCTGCACTGGAACAGCTTGGGTAGGGGAGCATAGTCTCGCGGCTATGTCCTTTAGGACCCGACCAGCTCGATCAGTAGTACCGCTGCCGAGCCACTCTTGGCGGTGGACATTGAAATCCCCCACCCAGAGTACATTTTGTGCCCTTGCCATCCTCAGTGCTTCCTCCAAGTGTTATTCAACATGGAGGAATACTGATTCATCAGCTGAGGGAGGACAGTATGTGGTAATCAGCAGGAGATTTCCTTGCCCATGTTTAACCTGAAGCCATGAGACTTCATGGGGTCCGGAGTCAACGTTGAGGACTCTCAGAGCAACTCCCTCCCAACTGTATCCCACTGTGCCGCCCCCCTTGCTGGGTCTGTCCTGCTGGTGGGACAGGACATATCCAGGGACGGTGATGGTGGTGTCTGGGACATTGTAAAGTATGATTCTGTGAGTATGACTATGTCAGGCTGTTGCTTCCTCACAGCTAGAAATTTCCAGCCCTGGTAAACTCTTTGTAAATCCTCTCTGTACCCTGTCTGGTTTGTTGGCACCCTTTCTGCGATGAGGTGACCAGAACTGAACACAGTGCTCATATCTACAGTTCCAGCATAACCTCCTTGCTCTTATATTCTAAAGGTAAAAGGTAAAATCACCATAGTCTGACCAGACCAGAGGGCTGCTCCCTCATTAGAGAGAGAGAGAGCGCGATATGACGGGTGGTATTTTAACCTGAGAGTCACCACACTCTGGTGAGGGGAGAGAGTGAGAAGGAGAGTCCTTCCTGGTTACCCCAGTCAGTGCAGAAATTGAACCCACGCTTGTTGGCAACATCCTGCATTGCAAACCAGCCACACAGTCATAATTTAGTCAAAAAGCAAGACCCATCTTCCCAAACACCATCTCGACCTGCCCTGTGATCTATAGGGATCTGTGGACGTTTGCTCCAGGTTCCTCACTTCCTCTCAACGTTCTTCTCTATATTATGGATTTTTTTACCTGGATCTGACCCTTGTAAATACATCACCTCACACTTCTCCCAGCTGAACTCCATCAGCCACTTTTCTCTCCTCCTGATCAGACTATTGGTATCCTCCCGCAGTCTCCAGATTCCCTCCCTCTCTATTGACCATGCAGCCAGTCTTTGTGTTGTCTGCAAACTTCTTGATTATGTCAAAGTCATTAATAAAAAGCACAAAAAGGAGAAAGAGTGAGCCCCACAGAACGCCCCTTGAACCAGCCTTCCAGTCGTTAAACACCACCAACCTTTTGCTTCCTGCACCCATTCTGTGTCCATCTCACTACATTCCCCTGGATTCCAACCCCATTTTGTTAACCAGTCTGTTATACGGGACTTTGTCAAAAGTAGAAGTTGACCAGGCATTATTAAATTGGAGTGTTTGATTCTCCTCAGCCTGATTGATGAGAAGGAATCATTAATTTCAGGATAGTAGGAACTACCGATGCTGGAAAATTCTTCATTTCTGAAGAAGGGTCCAGACCCGAAACGTCAGCTTTCCTGCTCATCTGATGCTGCTTGACCTGATGTGTTCATCCAGCTCTACGTCTTGTTATCTCATTAATTTCAGGATGTTGTGGAGAGTTCAGAAACCTGGAGATGGACTGCTACTATATGTTAGTCTGTGTAACACATCCCACAGAGAGGCAGATACCACTAAATGCTTACACAGCTACAGGATCACAGACTTACACCTCGTGTGGGTTCTGTACTTATGGGCTTTCCTGTACATCTCACAGACAGACAGACAGACAGACAGACAGACACACACGCAGAGACAGACACACACACACACAGACTGACAGACAGATGCACACACGCAGAGACAGACAGACAGACAGACACGCACACGCAGACACAGACACAGACACAGACACAGACACACACACCCCTGACTGACAACACTGCAGGGAGGTGAAGGATATTGGGCCATGGGAAGTGGGGTGGGAGGTGTTGAATTATTTAGAAAAGTGTTTGCCTTACTGGTTTATAAAGCAGGGGAGGCTGTTTCATCATGGCCGGGACTGGGTGAAGTGGTGAACTGTGTAAGTGTTTAATGAAGCTGTGTGCTGTGTAATAGCAGGACACCAGCCCTGTGTACGCGAATGGCAATGGGAAGGTTCATTCTCTGTGGGGCTGCTGAGGCTGGATTGCACAGTATTTTGTTCCTGAGCTGCGGTGGGTGTTGTTGATGTTTAAACAGGTGACTCACTCACTATCTAGAGTCAATATAGTTACTGCATCTGTTTCTGCAATGTTTGGTTTCTTTTTGAGTTCTGTGAAATGAGATAACTGAAGGATGTAAAGAGACACCCAGTTGGAGCCATCCTATTTCTCATTGTCATTCACTTTCCCCCTCGGGGAAATCATAGAAACACAGAAGATAGCAGCAGGAGGCCATTCGGCTCTTCAAGCCTCCTCCACCATTCTTCATAATCATGGCTGAGTGTCCAACTCAATAGCCTAATCCTGCTTTCTCCCCATAACCTTTGATCCCATTTGCCCCAAGCGCTTTGTCTAGTCGCCTCTTGAACACATTCAAATGTTTTGGCATCAACTACTTCCTGTGGTAATGCATTCAACAGGCTCACCACTCTGTGGGTGAAGAAATGTTTCCTCATCTCTGTCCTAAATCATCTACCCTGAATCCTGATACTGTGACCCCTGGTTCAGGACACACCCACCATCGGGAGCATCCTCCCTGCATCTACCCTGTCCAGTCCTGTTAGAATTTTATACGTCTCTGTGAGATACCCCTCAGTTGTCTGAACTCCAGCCAAAACAGTCTCCTCAAAGGAGACCAAAACTGCAGACCGTATTCTAGGTGTGGCCTCACCAAGACCCTGTATAATCTGCAACAACACATCCCTGCTCCTGTACGCGAAACCTATCGCAGTGAAGGCCAACATACCATTGGCCTTCTTTACTGCCTGCTGTATCTGCATACTTACCTTCAGCGACTGGTGCACAAGGACACCCAGGTCCCACTGCACACTCCCCTCTCCCAATTTACAGCCGTTCAGGTAGTAATCTGCCTTCTTGCTTTTGCTTCAGCCATGGATCCCTGGGTTAGAGAGAGAGAGAGAGAGTGTAAGGGGGAGGGAAATCAGTCAGAGATCCTGTTCCTGATTATTGCCCAGTGACTGAAGACTGTGAAAGCTGGGAGCAAGATTTGATGAATGAAGCTGTTTCTCCTGCTTGGGGGTCCCCACAGGATTGGCTCTCTCTCTGGCTGTGATCCAGTGCTTTGGGAGGGAGTGAAGATGGTGAAAATCATCAGGTGTTCCCCAATGCTCTCCCCCGGGGGTATGGCTGAATCCCCCCGCTGGGGGCAGGGCCCAGTTTCCCCCGATTGCCCCCCAGGGTAATAGCTCAGGTGCTGAGTTTCCGGGTATAGATGGAGCTGTTGTGCTGACCTATTTAAATTTACTAAAATGCAGTGAGGTTTGGGAGGAGGCCATTCAGCCCGTAAAGCTTGCTCCACCATTCAGTATGATCATGGCTGATCCTCTGTCTCAATGGCATATTCCCCCTTTTCTCCCCATACTCCTTGATATGTTTAAAATCTAGAAATGTATCTGTCTCTTTCTTGAGTGTGCTCAGTGACCCAGCCTCCACAGATTTTCATGCTATAACATTCCACGGGTTCACTACTCTCTGTGTGAAACAATATTTCCTTATCTCAGTTCTAAATGGCTTACCCTGTCTCCTGAGACTGTGTTCCTTGGTTCTAGACTCCCCACCCAGGGGAAACCTCCTCTCTGTATCCAGTCTGTCCAGCTCTGTTGGAACGTTGTACATTTTAATACAATCCTCTCTCATCCTTCTAAACTCCAGTGAATACAGGTCCAGTCAAACCGATCTCTCCTTATACGACAATCCTGCCATCCCTGGTATCAGCCCAGTGAACCTCCGCTGCACTCCCTCTAAGGCAGGAATATCCTTTCTTAGTCAGAGAGGCCAAAAACCACATGCAGCACCCCAGCTGTGGTCTCACCAAGGCCCTGTGTAACTGCAATAAGAACAGCCCTACTTCTGAACTCAAATCCTCTTACAGTGAAGGTCAACATACCATTTACCTACCTAATTGCTTGCTGTACCTGCCTGTTTATTTTCATTGACTGGTATATACAGACACCCAGATCCCTTTGTACATTCACACTTCCCAATACACACCATGTAAGTAATACCCTTCCTTTGTGTTTTTCACACTGAAGTATATAATATCATGTTTAGCCATTTTATACTGCATCTGCCACGTGCTTGCCCATTCACTCAACTTGTTTCGATCTGTCTGAAGCCTCCTTGCATGCTCCTCACAATCCCTTCCAGTTTATGTTCCCAGCAAACTGGGTAAGGCTGTATTTGGTTCCCTCATCCAGGTCATTGCTATTTATTGTGAACAGCTGGGACCCAAACACGGATCATTGAGGGATTCCACCAGTCACTCGGAAAAAGTCGCATTTATTCCCATTCTCGGTTTCCTGTCTGTTTCTAATTCTCAATCTATGCTGATATATTACTCCCATCCCATCTACTTTACCTTCGTTCACTATCCTCTTGTGAGGGACCTTATCAAAACTCTTCAGAAAACACTACACTCACTGATTCTCCCTTATCTGTCCTACTAGTTACAGCCTCATAAAACATCAGCAGATTTTAAAACATGATTTGTCTTTCATAAACCCACGCTGGCTTTGTTCAATCCCATTAATCCTAATGTTTTCTATATATTTTATTATCATGTCTTTTATTACAGACTCCAGCATTCCCCACCCCGCACTGATGTTCGACTAACTGCTCTGTAATTCTGTGTTTTCTCTCCCCGTTATAAATTGTGGGGTTACATTTTCCATATTCCAATCTGTAGGAGCTAATCCAAAGTCTGTAGAATTTTGGAAGATGACCACAAATGCATCCAGTATTTCCAGGGCCACTTCCTTTAGGACTCTGGGATGTAAATTGTTAGGCCTGGTGATCTGTCAGCCTTTAACCCCATTAATTAGATAATGTTCTGGGGACCCGGGTTCAAATCCTGCCACAGCAGATGGTGGAATTTGAATTCAATAAATATCTGGAATTAAGAATCTAATGATGACCATGAATTCATTGTCGATTGTTGGAAAAACCCATCTGGTTCACTAATGTCCTTTAGGGAAGGAAACTGCCATCCTTACCTGGTCTGGCCTACATGTGACTCCAGACCCACAGCAATGTGGTTGGCTCTTAACTGCCCTCTGGGCAATTAGGGATGGACAATAAACGCTGCCTGGCCAGTGACGCCCTCATCCCGTGAATGAATAAAGAATAAAGAAGGTATTCTCCTGGAGGTTTGAGAGTTTGAATTTTGGAGACATCAGCCGCTGGGTTTGAGACTTGCTGCAGTTATTTCATTAACTCCGTTTGTGTGGTGTTTGTGACAATCCTCGTCAGCCTGGCAAACACATGACACACTTCACACCCAGATTTTATTGACTCATGCAGTGAACGATGGACCATAATGACTGCTTCCTCATTTCAGCAACTAAATCCAGGGTGCCCTTGTTGTTTATTCCTGGCCTTGGGGACTGTGTAGACACAGTCCTGTCTCTTTATTCTACTGGTTCCTGTTGGAAATGATTGACTGCAATTGGGTGCTGAAGTGTCCATGTGACTCCTGGTCAACCCAAGCCAATGCTGGCATTTGATGAATTTACATGACTTTTTAAAATTAATTCACGGGATGTGGGCGTTACTGGCTGAGCCAGCATTTATTGCACAGAACATTAACTCCAGGCTCTGGATTACAGTCCAGGGACCAGCACTGCCCTCGGATAGCATTAAGGGCTTGTGCTGCTGCACAGACGGTGCTGTGCTCAATGATAGCGGGACAACAGCGAGAATCTCGCTGTCTCCCAAGCACGATGTACCATCGTTGTACACTCTGCAGTCAGAGAATCATAAAATACCTACAGTGTGGAAAGAGGCCATTTGGCCCATCGAGTGTGCACTGCCCCTCTGAAGAGCACCCAACCCAGACCCATCCTACTATTTTATCCCTTTTACCTTGGCTATACACTTAGCCTGCACACCCCACGGACTGTGGGAGACTCAGGGAATCGTGCTGTTTGCTCTGGGCGACCTGTTGAGCAGATTGAGCGGTGGGGGGGTGGAGGGAGAGAGGGAGGATGGGGAGAGGGAGAGTGAGAGTGGGGGGGCGTTAGAGGGCGTGTGAGTGGGGGGGCTGTACAGTGAGGGCGTGTGAGTGGGGGAGCGCTGTAGAGAGGGTGAGAGTTTGGGGGCGCTGTAGAGAGGGTGTGAGTGGGGAGGTGCTGTAGAGAGAGAGGGTGTGAGTGGGGGGGGGGGGGG
>NW_025975525.1:0-7892 GCF_021869965.1 Rhincodon typus
GGAGCAGGCTCGAAGGGCCAGACGACCTACTCCTGCTCCTAGTTCTTGTGTTCTTATAGACCCCAACTTACGAGAACTGGGTCAAGGACTAGTCAAGCAAAAGTCTGACATACACATACTCCTAGAGTCTGATCTTGCATACAACGTCCCAGTCAACACCACTGTCATTCCTGAGTATGTCCTGTCTCACCAGCATGGCAGTCCCAGCAGAGGTGGGAACGCTGTGGTAAACAGTTGAGAGGGAATTCCTCCCTAGTTGAGATCTAGGGGGATCTCAACAGTCGACGTGGGCCCCAAGATGCCTCATGGCATCAGATCAAACATGGGTAAGGAAACCTCCTGCTCTTGCTCATGGCAGATAATAGAATCAGATGTCAATATGCTGCTCTTAACAACAAAATTCAGTCATTCAGGAATGTTAACATTGAAAAACAAGGTTGAACGTGGACAAAAAAGAACAAAATGCAAAGATGGAAAGTTTAGAAAATGTAATCACAGATTTTATCAGAGGTGGTTTATAAGGTGGTCTTTAATGACTAGAGAAAGATGGCAAATGTAGGTGAGAAACTCCAGAGCATTTTGTCCAGTATTTGAACCACACTTCGCATTCTGTATCAAACTTTGTTCTCCTTAATAAGGAAGGATTAACTTGTCTTGAAGGGATTTGCAAACATGTTCACCAGATTGAGTTTCGGAATGAGAAGGCTGTTCAATGAGAAGCTATTGATGAAAATTGACCTATATTCCATGGAGTTTAAAAGAATGAAAGACGACATATTGAAATATAAAACCTCCTTAAAGAGATAAATGCTGAGATGTTGTTTTCTCTCACTAAAGAATTAATAATTAATATTCACAACCTCAGGATAAGGGGTCAGCCATGCAAAGCAAAGAACAAGAGAAATTTCTTCATCCAGATTGAATCTCTTAATCCAGTCCCCCACCGAGCTGTGAATGTTCAATTATTGAGAATAATCAAGGCTGAGAATATTAGATTTTTGGGCACTAGGAAATCAATGAAAAATGCAGTAATATGTCTTAGAAATTCAATTGTGTTCTTACTAAATGGCCTCACTTTACTCCATTGAAACTCAGAATGGCTGAACTCCCACTGAGAAGGATAGAATAGTATCCTATTTTGAATACTACATACATTTAAGTAAAGAGCATTTAATTTTGTTATTTGACCCTATTTGCTGCTGTTCAATCTTCCCTTTCCAACTCTGATTGTCTTTATCTAAACAGCTGCCCTACAGTGTTGCCATTTCCTTTAGCTTTGTAAAGCTATGTCTCCCATTCTTCGGAACCCTCTTCCACACCCATCCCATTTAGTTTAAAGCCATCTCTGCAGCCCTAGTTATTCAATTCACCAGGACACTGGTCCCAGCAGTGTTCAAACAAAGCCCATATCAGTGGAACAGCTTCCTTCTGCCCCAGTACAGGTGCCAGAAACAGGAACTGAAACACATTCCACCAAAACCAATGTTTGAGCCACTCATTTAACTCCTCGACTTTATTTACTCTCATTTACTTGTAGTAGTGGAAAGCAAAACAAAGAATGTGTCATTACTACTTCCCAACATGAATGGCACCAATAACCTACTACTTCTTGTGATAGGAAAGTCCAGCAAACCACATTCTTTTGATTACCAAGACATTAACATTATTATGAACAAAACTGTCTGAATGACGTCTAAGGATCACAAAGATGGGCAAATTTTATCAAAAGGAGAAGAGGAAAGATGTTGATAAACTTGGAAGTGTTCAGAAAAGATTTACAAGGATGTTGCCAGAGTTGGAGGGTTTGAGCTATAGGGAGAGGCTGAATAGGCTGGGGCTATTTTCCCTGAAGAGTCAAAGGTTTAGGGGTGATCTTATTAAGGTTTATAAAATCATGAGGAACATGGATAGGGTGAATAGTCAAGATTTTTTTTCCAGTCTAGGGGAGTCCAAGTCTAGAGGGCATAGGTTTAAGGTGAGAGAGGAAAGATTTAAAAGGGACCTGAGGGGCAACATTTTCACATTGAAATTGGTGCATATATGGAATGAGCTGCCAGAGGAAGTGGTGGAGGCTGGTACAATTACAACATTTAAAAGGCATCTGTATGTGTACATGAATAGGAAGTGTTTAAAGGGATATGGGCTAAACGCTGGCAAATGGGATTATGTTTATTTCGGATATCTGGTCAGCATGGATGAGTTGGACCAAAGGGTCTGTTTCAGTGCTGTACATCTCTATGACTTTTGTGAATGATTATCATCCTAATGACCCTGAAGAGTAGATTAGTTGTCTTGTAGTGCAGTGGTGGTGTCCCTACCTTTGAGCCAGGAGTCCTCGGTTCAAGCTGCCCTGTCACAACATCCTTGAGCAGGTTGATTGAAAATTACCTGATCCTGAAGAAACCAACAAATGTTCGCCCACTTCCTGTTTCCTCAGCTAAGACACGGAGGTCATACAGGTGCTTGGGATTTCACATTTGCAGCACAAAAGCACAGAAAACATGTTCAACTGCATTGACAACATGACAGACTCGTCCAAAGACAGCATGGTAAACAAAAAAAGATTACTAAATATGTCCAGAGCTAACTCTCAATATTTCTCAGTGCCTTTTACTATACAAGGTCAGGCCATTGTAAAGTGTGAACAAATTGAAAAATAAAGGCACTTTTCTCATAGTTACTGCATCACAGCGTTTTCATTAGTTTTTTTTTGACATAGAGCATGTCTTTGGGCAAATCAGGATATAAAGAGACTTTGTTGGCTATATTGAAGGTCTACTGAACACAAATTTACAGGCAGGACGTCTGTCATTTTCTTTCAGATAATAGCTTAAAATAGTGTCAAAGAAAATGAAAATTGGATGTCATTATTTGTACTTATGTGGCTGAGTTAATGATAGGGTTTACAATAAAATTGTTTGCTTTAACATTGTATGTAGTACAATCCTGGGTAAGCAAAAGTATCCATAATAGCTAAGACGATGAATGACCAATTTGAAGAAATCTTTAATCAACCTATTCAGACACATTTTGACACATATCTTGAGCATGTGGGACTTGAACCCAGGCTTTCTCAGCCAGAGTTAGGGCTACCATCATTGTGCCACAAGAGCACTAAATGATCAATTTGCATAGAGAATGAAGTTTTATCCTGTCCTTTTTCAATTTGACGTCCCTAGAAGGATAAAACCAACATGCAATATATATATATTAGTGTTCTCTGACTCTTAAAAAAGTTGACAAGATATGCTGCATGTCAAAATGCTCAATCAATTCTAATTCACATGTGTACAAAAAAAATGACAAAAATTACAACTTTGAGGAATGTCAGCATCAATCATGTAACCCGATGCCAGATAGCCAGGATTCACATAAAAGAAGGGTCAGTGTTTTGTGCTGTGCACATCAGAAGGCAGCACAGATTGGTCCAAAGATTCACTCAGTCTCGATGTACACATATTGCACAATGACAGCAAAGGTCAAATTGGATCAAATTTGTTATTTTATGTGCACCAAATATTGCAGCTTTGTAATGAATTGGTAAATGGTTATAGATCAGGAAAAATAAGTATTGCATCCTCAGAGATCTGGATTATCATAGAATCCCTACAGTGTGGAAATGCTCATAGGCCCAACAAGTCCACACTGACCCTCAGAGCATCCCACCCAGACCCATC
This sequence comes from Rhincodon typus, assembly GCF_021869965.1. Taxonomy (NCBI): domain Eukaryota; kingdom Metazoa; phylum Chordata; class Chondrichthyes; order Orectolobiformes; family Rhincodontidae; genus Rhincodon; species Rhincodon typus. Next base: position 3,678 of record NW_025975525.1, read on the forward strand.
CCCCTATAACCCACCTAATCTACACATCTCTGTACACTATGGGCAATTTAGCATGGCCAATCCACCTAGCCTGCACATCCTTGGACTGTGGGAGGAAACTAGAGCACTTGGAGGAAATCCACACAGACAAGGGGAGAACATGCAAACTCCACACAGATGGTCACCCAAGGCTGGAAGCGAACCTGGGTCCCTGGTGCTATGAGGCAGCAGTGCTAACCACTGAGCCACCATGATTAGCCACTCTTAATTTTGTACTTTCACACTCCATCTCATTGGGACCTTGCATGGAATGAAAACTCAGAAGTGTGTGGAAATAATTTTCCTTCAAATTATCACCCAATATTAGGTAGGAAATAAAGAAAAATAGGATAGCAAGATATTTCAATGAAGTCCCGCTGTCTCACCCCATCTCAAGTCAGATTATATTTGTTGCCCATTTCTTGCACCTAAAGCTTCCTTCACCATTATTTCTTTTGACTCCAAGAAACTATACTACCAATTGTCAAAATTATATCAAGAAAATTTTAATATCAAATTACATTTGGAATTGCTTTTGTTCTGCCTGGAAACGGTTCTGCATGGCAAAGATCAGGATAATGAGTAGATGGAGACTAAACTAATCCAGCATTATAAATGCAATTCAACCTCTAGCTACAGACATACATATCAGATAGTGTGTAGACTAAAGTGGTCTTTCATGGATTTATCTGCAAGGTCCCATCACTTGAGTGAGCTGCATTTCAGCAGAGGTAAAGCACAGCTAAGGTACTGTCTGGATTACATGACCAGTTGACTCCTGAATTATATTTTCATGAAATTTATGTCTGTCCACAGCTACAAAAATTATAACTGCATTAAACTCATTTGTACTGCATCTTTCAGTGCTGTTTCAGGGCCATACGTCACACCATTAAGGCTGCCACAAATCACTGTATCAAAACCTAATGAGACATTAGACTCCAAATGATCATCCAACGAACAATAACAACAGAAAAGATTTTTATTCGCTCAACTGTTGAGAACTGTTGATACAAGCATCATTATTTTTCATGTGAATACATATTTTCCAGAAGTTACTTAATGTTTTGTGTTTTGCAAGCCTATGCTACGAGGCTTTTTCAATTGGCAATACATTTTTCAAAGGCTATTTCATGATTTGGGATACACTCCACAGCCATTGATTGAAGTCTTGCTTCAGTTAGTTGGAAAATCACTGTAGTATTGAGACTCATGTGGTTTGCCTCATGCCATTGCTAATTTTTTCTTCCTATTAGATATGGAAAAAGAAGAAACAACATGATCTCATGTTCACCTTCAAGAAGAGGTTGCAAATGAATGGAAGAGATGATACTGGCTAACATTATCATGTTCCTCCATTATATTCACACCACCTAAATAATTACCCTCTCCTCCAAGCCTAAAAGTTGATCCATTTCTGCTTTAACTTCTCCTGCACCAGAAGTTGCACCTCTTTTAGACACTGCTACAATTTGATTTCTGTTTCTGAGCATCCCCTTCCCATGTAAGCATCTGTAACAAGTTAAAGAATGTGTTTGGATTGAAAGGCAATCACACACAATTGTCCTTCTTAGTCTGCCATAGTCATGTAACATCTACCAGGAGGCACAGACACTGCAGGAAGCATTTCATAGGCACTTCAGTAAAATACTCATGTCGAAGACTCTGATGCATTGTAAACACAGTGTCAGAATTGGAACTGAGGTTGTGTGAGTCAAAAAAGCACAGCAATTGACAAAGAGACATGGGAAGGTTCAGAGCTCTGGAAGTTGTCATTACAAGAAAAAGGAAAACAGAATGAAAGCGACAGTTGAACTACTAGTTAAGGAAATATAACTGCAGCTTTTCTCTGCCAGCTCTATGCGAAATGAAAGGGGTTTATGAAGCAAAACCGGCATTTTTTTTTCCAGGTGTACTGACAGAATTATCTTTAGCAAATTTGTTTAACAAACCAGAGTAACTACAAATACTTCTGTCATTGTGAAAAGATTATTCTAAAGGGAATACCATCACAAATCTCTCAAAAAAATGGAAAAAGCAGACTTAAGAAATGTGATGACATGCTTTGAACCCTAAGTCAACGTGAGAGAGAGTCACTTGATCAATATATAACCACATTAATTCAGCTTGCAGATACGTGTGAATTTATCTAACTAAAAGAGAATGTAATCAAAGACAGAACCATTTCAGGAATAACAACCCTACCATACAGCACAGATGCTAAGAGGAGAGATTCTGACTTTCAAAGGAGTTATAAACATGTACACAAGCTCTGAGCTTGTAAATCAACTGCTACAGTGTTAACATGGGAGATCAGGCAAGTGTAGAGAAATAGCCTAAACCTGTGCATGATGATGATAAGCAGTCAAGAGTTCTCAAGTGCAAAAAAAGCTACAAGTATCCACAGAATGGCCAACAGAGGCATCAAAGTTAAAGAATAAGTTGCAAATGTTGTAGACGTCATCACATAAAACAAAAGAAAACAAACCCAGCATTGGTAATCAGTATTTTAATTGCAAGAAGCTAAATAATTTTGAATGGAAATGGTTAGCCAAGAAGCAAGCAAACAAATCTATAAAGACTATAGGATCAATTATAGAGAGATGTTGGACAAAGATTTGGATGATTCAAACAACATCGTACAGCAGATTTGCTTTAAATTGAAAAGTGGTTTGTAACTATTGTGGTGAAGATGATATAACAAGAGAATTGAATGAATGTAAGAAACAAAATTGCTGGAAGATCTCAACACGTCTAGTAGCATCTGTGGTGAGAAAGCGGAGTTAACATTTTGGGTCCAGTGATCATTCTTCACAACTGAATGAATGTAAGATAAACTGTGGTGCTCCCTGCAACAGTATAAGCTTTGCAGACCTGGGTAATATTGCAAAAGATGCCAATTCAAAAGTGAAATCCTGAAAGGTAAACTTGAGACTCTGTGACAGAATGATGCTTACACCAAGAGCACAAATTAGTCTGTGACCCCAATGTTATGGCAAAACTGGTTTTCTGCAATTCCAGATGTTAGACACAATGTTGAAACCATTCATCTCAGCAGAAGTAAGCTGAGACTCAGACTATTAAACCTAAATGCTCCAGAAAAGGTTTACGGTGTTTTTTAGGCCACAACCCAACAAACAGGTAAATAAACAGCACAAAACAAAGAAGGTCTGACTGCATGAGCACAAAGAAAACTGGATGCCAAAGTCAAAGCCTTGCTGGGCACATCTGATGCAAACAAAGGAAGTAATTGCCTAATGCAACAGCGTAAATTAACAGAACCAGCGGATAAGATTTTGAAATTGAGTCAGACAGCATGCCATGCCAAGCAGCAGATGTTGAAGACAGAACTGACTATTCATGAAGACCATCTTAAGATGCAAACACTTTAAAGATCATCCATAACATGCATGTGAATAAATGGACAAAAATGGGACTAGCTAGAATAACAAACAATTCCTAATAAGTGCAAACATTGTTTGCCTTATTCATAACTTGGTCATCTCACAGTTAGAATTATTGCATGGACATTTGTTGTCTCTTTGTTTGTTCTGAAAAAAAGGATGTTTGAATTGAAATGTAATCAAGTACAAATGTCTTTCTTGGTCTATCATAGCCATGTGACCTCTACAATGAGGCACACATACTACATGAGCCATCTTACAGGCACTGCAATAACACACTGTTGTGCAGTACACAGGAAACAGAATATGCTGAACATTGTTTGCTGAAGTCCTTCAAAAATACTGCTGATAATTGAAGAATATTCTTAATGGCCTTTATGTGTCTCCCTCAGTCAAACACAATCGGAAAGATTTGTTGTATACTTCAGAACTGTTGACTTCTGTATTCCTTATTAGTTCAGCACAAAGGTTATGTGGTCAATTAAAGCTGACTGGCTCGTTAATAGGAAGTAAAAGTACTGAGGTTCATTGAGCTGGAATCAAAGCAATCCTGGCCCTATTCTTGCATACAATGGTTCAGAAGAATATGTGGATTGTGTGAATTTCTAACCTTGTACAAATTCTGGAACAATGACTACTGATTTTGCTCAGGTATAAACTAATTGCTGAGCACTCCAGATGTAACCTCATTGAATGAAATGAAAATACTTTGTGGAGCTAAAATTATGATTTGAGAGAACATTTAAGGGCAGACATTTTAGTACTATGTGAACAAAAGAGATAACATAGTGTG